>NC_089747.1:62738808-62773808 GCF_040412425.1 Macrobrachium rosenbergii | reverse complement strand
GGTCAGAGGAATTATACACACAAATACACTCACATATACATATATATACATATATACATACATACATACATACATATATATATATATATATATATATATATATATATATATATATATATATATATATATATATATATATATATATATATATATATATATATATATATATATATATATATATATATATATATATATATATATATATATATATATATATATATATATATATATATATATATATGATGATTTTCCTGGTTTTCTGGATTTGTAGAAAACTTTAACAGGTCACCAACGGAATTTTACTCACTTGGCCTTGAAAATCTGACTTTACGGTCGAGGGAATCATAAAAAGAAAAGAAAAAAGGGATGTTTCATATGAGCTTAGGGCTCTACTTCATGATGGAATGTTACGTAAACACTGGGGTTAACTAAAGTAATTGTATTTACAATAAAAGGATAAAAAAAGAGAAAAGTAAATAATATTGAGGTTTGCAAAGCCTGGAGGTCTTCCTACTGGACACTTGAATGGTCGCAAGGCACAGCCCAAGAAGAGTCCATGGCAAATGGGTCCCTCTGCAAGAGAGATTTAAGAATTACATGCCAGTAAGGGAAAATATAAAACATACAGATGGATCGAGACTGCACTGAGGGTGCCAAGGTCTCGAGGGATGAATGAACACTTAACACTGGAACACAAAACACTTGAAATAGCACTGGGTAAAATGGCACAATGGGTGCAGAGATATACTGACACTCAATAAACACTTCTAAGGGCAAAATGTCGTGACTGAAAACCCTTCACTTATACTTTACCCCGGGGCAGGTCTCTTCCAAAGACTGACGAAGGGCCATCGCACTTCGGGCGCTATACACTAGTTCACATGAAATGTCCGTTCACGTAGTGACGAAGGAACTGTATCCGAATCAGGAGGGTCAGGTGGTAACAGGGGAGGTGGGGGCTCTCAGCATCTCGTAGCGATCTCCCGCGTGTGTCTGGCTAACTGCCGAGATCTTCCTGTCCTGGCTCCTTTTAAGGCATCTGCCGAGGGTAGGGGCCCCGGTGTCGGGCCCGTATGTTGACCGTGCCCAAGAAAAGAAGGGCAGATGGAAAATAACTCTTTCCTATATGATTTAAAGGAATGGATATATTTTTACAAAAATAATATTAAAAACTACTGTTTATTCTTGTTAAATTTTTGTTATAGGTAGTTACAAAATCAGTTATAGATTTCATGGGGACTATATAGTTTTAATGATTTTTTTTTTGTTATTTTGTTATACGTAGTTATATCATCAACCACAGATTTCATGTGTACTATAGTTTCAACAAACAAAAAACACTCTTTTTGCTTTATATTGTAACAGCAATTGTCAGTTTTTGTCTCAAGATCCAATTTCAGTTTTGTCCACCGGAATCATTTGTCTCGGAGAGGAATTACGCGACCTAAGGAGAAAAGTTACAAAGAGCAAAAGCGCTAACGGTGACCAGAGTGCAGATAAATCCTCGTTGAAGAAGAATTGCTGTCGTTTTCCTTTGATTGGTCTTGCAGCTGCGTCTGGTTCTACGCTGCTTTCGTCAGAGCCTTGTAAAATATCTTTATCTTACGGTTTTGTTTTTGAACTATGCATTGGTTGTTCATATACACGAAAGCAAGTAATAATAATAATAATAATAATAATAATAATAATAATAATAATAATAATAATAATAATAATAATAATAATAATAATAATAATATAATTTGGCAGCAGACCCTCTTTTAAACAGGTTCTATTGAATATTATTGCTGCTTCAGCTGCATTTATTTTGTAGAAGACTTTTTCTATTTTCCTTATTGCGGACTTCTCTTCAGTGGAGGTGCGTGCTAACAGCTCGCCTATATTTGTCATTTCATGGGGGAAAAGTCAAGATCTGGATTCTGCTTTATACATTCTATACAGTTGGTTCTATACAATTGTTGCCGCGACGCGTTTCGACAGACTCTTCTGTCATTCTCCAGCGGGAGCTAGTAGAGGACTGGCAGATTGCATGTTGTTGTTGTTTTAGATTTAGCTGGCCTTGTGCCAGCACGGGCTCTTGCTTCTAGTGCAGCCCGTAACTATATGTTGATGATGAGTCTGTGAGATGGGTAGGTTAATGAAAACTTTATTATGATACATGAAAGTGATTTTGGTGGGGGTGAAAATTTGAAATGAAAAGGTTTAACAGGCAAGGTTGCAACCTCTTTGAACCCTAAGGTACCCATCAGATGAGGATAAAAGTACGATAGCAGTGAGTGTTGGCTAGTGGGAGAGGCCAACAGATGGAAAAAAGAAGAATTGAGTAGTAGGCACAGGTAGCTAGTATGCTAGTTCGTGGTGATCCAAAGCCATATTCCTTGTCCGGTCCTAATTCTTGTGTCTGTATGTGTTTTGTGTATTTGTTGGGTGTTGATTGTGGTGGACGGAATGCTAGGGGAGGGGTGATTTCTAAAGTCAGTATTTAGAGATGAATGGTATAGATTTTTATTTGTTGTCTGGGTCGAGTCTGTTGAGTCTGATTTAAGAATAGGGAAGGAGGGTGGGTGGTTTAAGGTATGGATTCTTGAGTTATCTTGGTGGTGGGTAGGAGCATAGGAAGCCTGCAAATTCATGGATGTTTGTCAGTATGTGCTTTGTTATTTGGGTAGCTGTTCTTTCATTACCTTCATAACTTGTTCTTAGCTGTTCTGTTTCTGTACAGTCAAGAGGTAGTGTTCAGGGTTCTTCTGGGATTGTTTCACAGTACTTGCATGGTTGAGGATTGTCTACTATTCTTTGCCATGTGCACAGGTATCATAGCCTTAGCCGATGGATTATGATTGCATAGGTCCTTCTGAATTTATACACGGGCTTCAGCGGGGTCATGGATGGCGAATTCTGATTGGTTGCAGTCAGCGAACTTCAAGCCAAATTTCTACGGCGAAGCTCGATCCTGACAGATCTTCGCAACCTGGGAATGTCATTCATTCCAGCGTTCCCATTGGCCTGCCGTTGCGTGATGTCATGCCGGCTGACATCATCGGTAGTTTGGCTGCTATTGGGCTGCGGATGAATGATGTCATTATCTACTCTTTCTGTCGTAGTCGGGGATTGTCTCGAAGGGCGCCTCGCTCATCAGGGGGCATCTCCATTCTCAGGCTTGTCGTTTTCAGGTATTCGTTGGATTTGGCGGGTGTTCTGCATTATTCTTCTTAAATTCGTGGGTAGGAGCGATGCCTCCTGCGTCGTATTCATTGTTGGTTTTGTCTCGACAATGAGTTTCACCAACAAACTCATCAACAAAGAAATTCGAACTGGCCTGGAAAGATGGTACAACGGTGAGAACACACAACCTGCCCCCCAAGATGACATAAATATCTATTATAAGGCCGGGATGCATCCCCAGTACCGTGAGGACGAGAACTCCATGAAGAAAATCGTCATGGAAAACGTCACCCCGACCGAAGACAGTAAGAGAATAAATCTTATAATTTATTATAAGAACCGCCGCACCCGTGATCTGGTGATGAAAAATAACCCCTCTCCGCCAGCAAGAGAACCCTCAAGCAGAAGAACGTGGTCTACCAATTTGTATGTCCTGTCCGAGGATGCCCCGGCGCTTATATTGGAATGACCACGATGCGTCTGTCTAAAAGGATCTCCTGCCACGCCCAGGAGGGTGACATCATGAACCACGCCCGTGCTACTCACAATATTTCCATCTCCCGCGACAGTATTATACGAAATACAAGTATAATCGGGAGAGCCGCCGACCCTCGACGTCTGCGCCTGCTAGAGGCGCTCCTCATTGCCGAGACAAAACCAACAATGAATACGACGCAGGAGGCATCGCTCCTACCCACGAATTTAAGAAGAATAATGCAGAACACCCGCCAAATCCAACGAATACCTGAAAACGACAACCCTGAGAATGGAGATGCCCTGATGAGCGAGGCGCCCTTCGAGACAATCCCCGACTACGACAGAAAGAGTAGATAATGACATCATTCATCCGCAGCCCAATAGCAGCCAAACTACCGATGATGTCAGCCGGCATGACATCACGCAACGGCAGGCCAATGGGAACGCTGGAATGAATGACATTCCCAGGTTGCGAAGATCTGTCAGGATCGAGCTTCGCCGTAGAAATTTGGCTTGAAGTTCGCTGACTGCAACCAATCAGAATTCGCCATCCATGACCCCCGCTGAAGCCCGTGTATAAATTCAGAAGGACCTATGCTATGTTAACATCAACAAGGATAAATCCTACATCGATGATAAAATAACTTTTGGTACAGGTTGATCAAAGAAGCCACAGAACTTTATATTCCCCTCAAAACATTCAAGATCTTACCTTATTCTAAGGAAACAGAAAATCTTAAGCAATTACAATATTACTATAAACAAGCCTAGCTTTTATTAATATTCATGGCCCTACACAGCAGCTATTAGAATACATACATAACATCAAAGAATGTATTAAAATAGAAGCAAAGGAACTCATAAATTCGACTTGGGAGATACTACTTAATAAAATTGAAGGAATCTTTAGAGACCCAGAAAAGTTCTGGAAAATGATCAAAAGGCTTTTTTTAGGATCAGATTCTGAACCAATAGCCTACATACTACATAATAATAGGAAAATCTTTTCACCCCAAGACCAAGAGCCTATTTTCAGAGAATTCTGGTCTAATATCTTCAGGATAAACCCTTGGGAGAATTTAAGGTTTGACCTGCAACATGAACAGCAGTGATTGCAGCACTTCATGAACATGATGAACACATAATACCATACGATTTAGTTGAACTCAATAGATTAGATGTTGAAGATCAGTTTATTAAACCAATACAACTGCAAGATATAATCAAAATAATTAATAATTTTAAAAACAAAGCACCTGGTCATTCTAGAGTAAACAAAATTATCATCAAGCATCTTCCAATCTCCATGTTGGACTTTTTAAGAGTCATCTTCAATGAAACCATAAGTATGGGCTACTGGCCAGACATTTTCAAGAAAGCACTACTTCCCTTTGTGGGGAAAAAGGGTAAAGATCTAACTACTGTCTCTAATTATAGACCAATTTCCCTTCTAGAAATACCTGGTAAGATCCTTGAAAAAATCATTCAAATAAGGTTTAATGAGTTCCTCGAAGACAATCTACTAACCAATGATAATCAATATGGGTTTACTCGCGGCAAAGGAACTCAGCTTGCATTAACCAGATTATATGAGTTCATAGCAGTCAAGAAAAGTTTAAGATACGGCTGCAACCTTATCTCAAGGGACGTCAGTCGGGCCTTCGATAAAGTATGGCATGAAGGTTTAAAATACAAAATATTGGAGGCACAATTGCCAGACTTAGCAACCAGACTGCTATGCAACTTTCTTGACAACCGGGTGGCAAGAATAAAAATTAAAGACTTCATTGGACCAGAGTTCCAGTTACAATCAGGGGTTCCTCAAGGTAGCATTCTCTCCCCATTACTCTACAACTTTTACATTAAAGATACCCCTCCTCCATCTCAAGGTTGCCTTCAAATTATGTTTGCGGATGATCATACACAAGTCATAACATATCCTACAAATGCTAAATGTATGCTACAAAGAAAAACTATCAGAGAAATACAGAAAATTAATAACTACGAAAAGAAATGGAAGATAACAACAAATATGAACAAATTCCAGATCCTCTCAATTTCTGCTCGTCGTCCCAGGGATATTATAGTCAACAATAGGAGAATTCCATATAACCAACAAGTCACAATTCTTGGGTGCAAATTCCAAAAATCTGGCATTCTTCCCCATGTACAGGCGAGAATAGCTACCAAAAGGAAAACGGTCAGTAGATTAAAAAGATTCAAAGGACTGTCCACAAAACCCAACTTAAACTATATAAATCACTAGCCAGGCCACAGCTAGAATACCCAGCCATCATATTTGGTGCACTGAGTAAAACAGCACTTAGTAAAATGCAAGCAGTGCAGAATAAAGCTCTGAGGCAAGCATATAGGGAAAGTCCCCCCCTACACAACACAATAAGGGAGTTGCATGATCACTCCAAATTAGAGCCTCTGAATGTCAGGTTCCATAGGCTTGGGCAGAAAACTTGGGACAAATTAAGTTTAGAAGACGAAAACTTATTCACAACCACTAGAGATCTCACCCTCAACCAAGTCAGAGATCACTACTGGTGGAGTAGACTTGAACCTAAGGTCAATTGTGACCCCAGACCTAAGTATATAAATACTGATTAAAAAAAAAAAAATAAATTTATAATTATAATAATGATAATCATAATTAATTAATTACTTACAAGATTAATAATAATAATAATAACAATAATAATAGTATAAATCAATAATTTGCAAATCATTAAATATACATAATTGTTTGTACATCTCAATCTTACCAACTTTTAATATCAAAGCCAGTTTCTGGCGATGAACCAACAAACCATATTCCGAGCCTTTCTTCTCTGTCTGGTCCTTGCATGGTGACTAACCATAAATCTAACTTCGCAAGAGGGTCTGCCCCTCACTCTTTTCTCTTCTACTTTACTTCACTTTCCCTCCCTTTTTCCTTCCCCCTTTCCCATCCCGAGTATCCGCCGTCAGGCTTAACTGGATTGTATCCAGGGGTACTCTTCCTTCTCCCCTATTCCTCACTTCCCTATCCTTATCCTAGTCCAATCTGCCAGTCCTCTACTAGCTCCGCTGGAGAATGACAGAAGAGTCTGTCGAAACGCGTCGCGGCAACAATTGTATAGAACCAACTGTATAGAATATATAAAGAAGCAGAATCAGATCTTGACTTTTCCCCATGAAATGACAAATATAGGCGAGCTGTTAGCACGCACCTCCACTGAAGAGAAGTCCGCAATAAGGAAAATAGAAAAAGTCTTCTACAAAATAAATGCAGCTGAAGCAGCAATAATATTCAATACAATAATAATAATACAAAAAAGTACTTATTGTGCATTACAGTTAAGATTAAAAAGATTTTATGCATACGTTATTTCCTGCAATTTCTGTTAAATTACAGAATTTCAACATGTCAAATACAATTTTAAAAATTTCCATAGACCGACAGTTATAGCTGGTATTAGTGTGGCAGAGTGGGTAGGTGAATGAGATAAAAAAAAATGTTATACTTGGAGTGATATGGGAGGCACGTAGAGGAAACCCAAGAGTAATATAATATGATAGTGTTCTTTCGTTCAGTGAAAATAAGCAATCGTCATATTAGGGTTGGTTACCATCCAGTAAAGCCTGACACAGTCGACACAGGCCCTGGGTCACCCTTTGTTGTATAGGTGGGGTACAAAAACCTTACACTATATATATATATATATATATATATATATATATATATATATATATATATATATATATATATATATATATATATATATATATATATATATATATATATATATATAAAAATGTGCGTGTGTGAATTTCTTATCCACAATATGTCTGCTAATTTCATAAATTTTTTATTACACTATCATGATTACAACACGGTACATAAAATTGGTTATATCCACCCCTAAACTACATTCTATATTTTCGTGGCGTATGTAGATGTAAAGAAAGTATTCAGTATAAGACAGGCAATTTTTTATTAATATTCGTAAAACGAAGTTATTGTCATATGTCTCTTCATTTGCGTAAGATCAATTTTAAACTGAACATTAATAGGATACTATGTCATGGAAGATTATTTTGTTATCATTATCACTAAATAATCTATTTCTTATAAAACATTTTAGAAATCTCTCTCTCTCTCTCTCTCTCTCTCTCTCTCTCTCTCTCTCTCTCTCTCTCTCTCTCTCTCTCTCTCTACATTAATGATTTCACTAATCTTCAGTCTTTTTCATTTCGTTATCAAGAGCCCAAATTAGAATATTACTGCTGAGCTAAATTCTTCTAATCTAAACATCTAAAGAGAATTCTCTTTGCATCTTAAACTTCAGTTTACGTCGTCATCAATTTTCCGATTTAGTCTGAAAACTTTACATCCTCGAAGGTGAAAGAAAAGGAAAAACTTCACGAGAGTTTGTGCTAAAGGAAGCCCCAAATGTTGTATTACTCTTAATAACAATTATTTTCATCCAATTCTTTATTATTTTCAGACCAAAAAAAAGCAGAGGTATCAAAGTAAATCTCACAACAAATATTTTTAGCCCAACAACCTAATATTCATTAGCATTATAAAATTTTATTGAAGCGGACAGCATTCTTTTCATGGAAATATTGGGAAGTATGAAAGAGTTCCTTTACGATTATTGAGGAAATCTCTCACATAAATGAGATCCTTTCTGAGTCATCCTTCACCGGATCCTTCGTGATCCATCATCTCACACTCCTTCAGATACTAAAAGTTAGTGATTGATTACTCCTATGCCTTTCTGGAATTTCTTTTTCTCTTCGCTACGCGAAAAAAATTTATAATTTGTGGCCAATCTTCCATTACAGATAGAACTTTTTAATTAATTTAAACTTAAATTTTACTTTAATTATTAATTGGTTATATGTATCCGTTTCTTACTTCATTTCTCTCTCTCTCTCTCTCTCTCTCTCTCTCTCTCTCTCTCTCTCTCTCTCTCTCTCTCTCTCTCTCTTTGATGACAAATTACTGTCTTCATTATCATTAACATTCTCTCTTTCTAGCATGAACTGGCTAAGTATGTTTTCCTCATATATCTGTTGAAGACACACACACACCCACACCCAGTGGGTGTGGGGGTGGGTGTGTGTGTGTGCGTGTGTGTCTTCCTTTACTGAAGGAAGAAAACGGAAATATGCGGGCAAAATTGGCGTAAACTGAAAGTCAGAATTCTCAGGTTTATTGAATTGGCGAAAGTGTGAGAAGCAATATCTCTGGATGTAAAGTTCAAAAAAAGAAAAATCAAATCAAATCGAAGGTGTGAAAAATAGATTCAATTTTATTTTCTGAGCTTTACGAAATGGTTAACTAAGAGGCAAATTTTCTTTTTAAGAGAAAAAATGTAATGTGAGTAGCATAAAAGGAAATGAATTTTTCGGGAGAAAAAGTGAGTCCAAGCAAAATTTATCGGAGATTTCAAGTGAAGGTTTGCAAGAATGCTTTGGGGGTTGAAATGCTTAATTAATTGGTTCGAAAGCAAAATTAGCAAAATTGTCTTATAGAACGATGGAATTTGCATTTAGCGAAGCAAGAATTCATGGTAGTGGGGTAATACGAAGTAAAAAAAATATTAATATTAATAAAAGTAGATTATAAATGAGAAATGGGATCCATACAGATCTGATGAGAATAGGAGGGCATGCATAGATTTTATACAAATATAAGTATGTGTCCTTATCCGTGCTTTCAAGAAAGCTGACAAGAGTAATGAGTGAAAAAAGTTCTCAATGAAAAATGGATAGAGGTGGAACGAATGTTATTGTAAAGAATGAGAAAAATTTATTACACATACATCTAAGCTCGGAAAATATGTCAGTTCAA
This sequence comes from Macrobrachium rosenbergii, assembly GCF_040412425.1. NCBI lineage: Eukaryota > Metazoa > Arthropoda > Malacostraca > Decapoda > Palaemonidae > Macrobrachium > Macrobrachium rosenbergii. The sequence goes on along the minus strand of NC_089747.1, from coordinate 62,764,315 downwards.
AGGAAAACTCAAATAGCGAAATATCAAAATTAAACATTACAAATGTTGAACATTTTAAAGTGTGGTCAATTGTAAGGTGCGTTGGAAATCAGGAATAATATTAACCAAGCGTAATTTTCAGTAGAAAACAGTCGACGTCTGACTGAACTTCATGAAAATCGAATGATAATTAAGAAGAGACTGTATAGTCGTCAATATTGAATGAATTGACTGACAACATGAAGGGGAAATAAGGTTATTCAGAGTTCACGTGTATTTTTAAGAGGTCTCAATAATCTGCTTTTCTTGTCTAACTAGATGTCATTAAGATATTCTGGTAACCTCCAATAATAAAAAAATCCAATTATTTCAAAATCGTAAACGGAACTATTTCCATTAGACAAAAAATATCTAAACTTCTTCTTGTGTAAAATTTTACTTTGCCGAATTAACTTACAAATGCCACCTCAGTCAGTGATTCAAAATATAGAATTGCATATTCATAAAAAAAACTTTCAACTAGATTCGGAGGTAAATTCCTCAAAGTTTATAAAAAAGTTAATTATATCTTAGTTTAACCAGACCACTGAGCTGATTAACAGCTCTCCTAGGGCTGGCCCGAAGGATAAGATTTATTTTACGTGACAAAGAACCAACTGGTTACCTAGCAACGGGACCTACAGCTTATTGTGGGATCCGAACCACATTATGACGAGAAATGAATTTCTATCACCAAAAATAAATTCCTCTAATTCTTCATTAGCCGGTAGGAGAGTCGAACGCTGGGCCAACAGCGTGCTAGGCGACGGCTCTAACCATCCCTCCAACGAAGAACTCTCAAAGTTTAGAACACTCAGTATTTCCTGGAGCACTACTAACAATTTTTAAGTCTGTAACAGTAGGTTTTATATAATGGCCTATTCATATTCACTGTTCATATATATATATATATATATATATATATATATATATATATATATATATATATATATATATATATATATATATAAAAAAGTTATTCGCAAAAAGTTGTCGCATGCATTTTAAGACGAGCAATTTGGAATAAAATGGTCTGTTCACAAAATTGGTAGTAGTCTTGTGCTACAGAAAAACTTCCCATGGATAAAGATATGTTTCATTAATTAGGAAACGAAATTACACTTTAAAATTCAACACAAAGGATGCATTAGTTACAAACAAACCAATACATACTAAATTAAGTAGGGAAAAAGTAATGTTCACTTTCTTTCATATTTCACATCTGAACCTCTTTTTCAGACATATCAGTAAGTCAAACATATATACATAAATTACAATAATCTTTATTTGCATATGTACAGAGTAAATAGTAGGTATGACCTCTGCGAGCAGCAATAACACCCATCAGGTGGCATGGCATGCTGTCCACCAGCTGTACAAGGTTCTCAGCAGGTATCCTGTCCTATTCTTCCAAGAGAGCCTGACTTAATTCTCTAAGGGTGGATGGCTGGTTGTCCCTTTGTCTAATTGCACAGCTCAGTTGATCCCATAAATGTTCTCTGGGGTTGAGATATAGGCTCAGTGCAGGATGCCTCAGGATGTTCACATACTGTCCTTCAAAGTAAGTACCGGGCCAGTACCACAACAGTGAATCGCAGATTGGTAGCAATGGGTTACAGAGCCCGTAGATGTGCTGTGAGGCCAAAGCCCACCCCTAGACATAAAAGAGACCATCTGGCTTGGGCCCGTCAACACCAGAATCTGACTGTACAACTCTGGCTTCACGTGGCTTTTGGAGATGAGTCCAGATTTCTGCTGGTTCCAGTAGATATTAGGAGGGATGTACGTAGATAGGCTGGAGAACGTCTCAGGGACGAGTGTGTAAGAGCTGGACTTGCTGGAGGTGGTGGATCTGGCCATGTGTGGCGTGCCATTTGTGCAGATGGCAAGAGTCAGCTAGTCATTCTGGATCGAAACGTGACCAGTGACGTGTACAGACAGTTGCTGGATCGGAACCTTCTTCCATGGGCTTGTGGTGTGCTTGCCAATAACTTCCAGTACCAAGATGACAATGCACCTGCCCATCGAGCACGTGTGGTGTCTACTTATCTTGAAGGACGGGATGTGAACGTCCAGAGGCAGCCTGCACTGAGCCCAGATCTCAACCCCATAGAACATTTATATTTATGGGATCAATTGGGCCGTTCAGTTAGACAAATGAACAACCAGCCATCCACCCTTAGAGAATTAGATCAGGCTCTCTTGAAAGAATGGGAAAGGATACCTGCCGAGAACCTTGTACAGCATTGCTACTCCACGGAGGCTTATACTACTCATGGAGGTTATTGATTGACTGACTGATTAATTATTAAATTTAGGTCTTGAAGACCAAGCGCCGGAATCCATCAAGATTATACAACGCTATAATGAAGGTGAAATATATAACTTAATGATAAGATTGATAATGAATAGGTAAATGATGATGACTCTTTACATAAGAAAATAAAGATTATTGGAATTTATGTACTTGTGTTTGACTTGCTGATATGTCTGAGAAAAAAGGTCAGATGTGAAATATGAAAAGAAGTGAACATTACTTTTTTTCCTACTAAATTTAGTGCATGTTGGTTTGTATGCGATTAATGTGTCCTTTGTATTGGAATTTAAGGTGTAATTTCGTTTCTAATTAATGAAATATACCTTTATTCATATATATATATATATATATATATATATATATATATATATATATATATATATATATATATATATATGCATATATAAAGCAAATGCCACGAGGGAAAGTGAAACAACGGAGTATTGCAAGGTCTTTGGACTTACTGTCTTTTACTTAGCAGACTGCTGAGTAAAGGGCAGTAAGTCGAAAGGCCTAGCACCACTCCGTTGTTTCACTTTCCTTGTGGCATTTGCCTTTACTTATATATTCATCACGTTCCATATACATGCATACACACACACACACACACACACACACACACACACACACACACATATATATATATATATATATATATATATATATATATATATATATATATATATATATATATATATATATATATATATATATATATATATATATATATATATATATATATATATATATATATATATATATATATATATATATATATATATATATATATATATATATATATATGGAATTTGTCAGTGAAAATATTTGACCAGTTAGCCAGTGTCAGACTCCTCTCGTCTCTCGAAAGACCTAATAATGTTATATTTTATTTATAGTTATAAAAAATTCTCATTCAAAAAGCACAACTTTTCAAAGGAAAGTTTTGTTAACTCTAGCTTCTCTCTGCGAGAAGGATAAATCCCACCCTCTCACAAGTGAGTTATTTCCCAGTCGGTATGGAAAACAAAATGCATTCTCATTTTACTTCGAGATTTCTCGTGGCTTTTTTTGCTAAGAGCCCACCAAGATCGCGAATCCACTTCAGGGTCAGGACAGACAGTCTCCTAAATAGTCCAAGAGTATTAGTCAATTTTGACCCAAAACCTGGACATAGCTGGTAACAAGCTGATTTTTCAGGATAGATGCAGGAACATACATAGAATGACATACTAAAAGTCCCCGGGTATCCCCTGTGCAACCTTGAAATTCAAGCTGGCGTCCAAAATGGCTGTTATTTTCAATTTTTTCATAACTTTGTTTCTAGACGAGATACAAACATAAACTTGGTGGCTATCCCTATGTTTTCAGGTATAAGAATTATAATAGAATAGGTATTTAGAAGATCAACAGCTTGTAAGTAGCATAATCCAAGATGGCGCCCAATATTACCACCTTTTTTGAATATTCTGAGCTTGAAAATACACATAGGCGTAGAAACCAAGGATGAAGAATAACGTAATTAGGAACAGTAGTCAGTAAGGAAATTGTAAAGTGTGATAATAGAAACTGAATGTATAATTACAGTATAATAATAAGATAATGTTATGCTCAGCATATTGCAAGTTTGCAATGTTCTGTGTTCTGGCTATACTGCTAGCGAAGAGGAAATACACCAAGCAGACAGTTGACGGTCTGCTCTCAGTTCTCCTTGTTTATTATATTTATTTTTGTGGCTAATACTCTAAGGGTAATAGAAAGAAAACGGTTTCATTCTGCGAACTTTTGATAAGGCATTAATAGTTATACGATATGGCTTAGTGTGTTTAAGAAACAGGAAAATAGTGACAACGTTACCTTGTGAATGTGAAACCATGAAAGTCATGGAATGGTGTGTGTTGGTGAAGGAAAGTTTGATTATTAATTTACCATGCTATTAACTGTTCTCATAGTGACCTAAAGTGACGTGTATAAAGTGTAGTGCTTAATGAAGTGGTTTTGTGTTCTCTTTCATCATTAAAATAACAAAACCCTTGGAGATTTTAACATTTCAGGAGAACACTGTAATACATTCTCACCAAACGCTGTCACTAGGTTACTGAAATCCAGGGTTGCCATTTGCCACCTCATTTTAATCTTTTTCTAGATCTGAAGCGTGCCTCCTCTGGATTTCCACCAGGGGTGCCAGATTCTCATTATTACATATTGTATATTGTACAATAATTATCAACAAAATTATCGTACATGGTCAGTTTTTGCTCAAATTTGGTTTTTAGAGCTCATATTTTCTTATAATTCGTCTGTTTTCAGGTTTTTTTTTCTGCTATTTGCTACTCAATTATAGAGGAAAACACTTTCGTATAGGCATAAATGCTATCATCCTAGAACCTTAATTATCGTAATGTATGATAGTTATCGTGCAAATGGCAACGCTGGGTCACACTCGTACTTCATAACACTCGAATGAAAAGATGATAATTGATGGGGTCACCTCCACACACCATTTAATGACTTAAAAAATAATGAAATAATCTCTTTATCCGATTAGGCCTAAGCGATTTTTTTGTGACTAGGCAGGTAAAAATGAAAAAAAATTCACTGACGTGGCTAAGTCGTGCATATGAAGATGAGCTTTAGAGCATAGTCTCACATAAGAGGATGCATGCATGATATACTCTAAATAAAGAACAGTTTTGCTAAACTTCTTAAAATTTTTACTTTCTTTACATAATTTAACAGTTACTTGGTATTTGTTACCCAAGTACATGGTGATGTTTAAAACTCGGGAAAATTTGCCCTCCCAAATGAACTACAGCTTTGTACAACTATAATGATACATGTCTATTTTTAAACATACTGCTAAAAGAATATAAATGTAAATATCTACTTATAATTTCAGGCAACAGATATGTCTTGTAGTATATGCAAAGAGAGTTGTGAGGATAGCTCACCTAAAACTATAATAGTTGGGGAAAAAGGACGCCAAACTCTTGTGACTTCAAGCTTAGAGCGCAATGATGGCCTTCATAAAACCTTTGAAAGTGCAACACCACTGAGAATTCATGTCCAATGTAGGAAACAGTACACAAGGAGAAGCTCAATCACTTCAGCAAAGAGAAAATCTGAGTGTCACCAAGAAGAAGAAGACAATGCTCCTGAACTTCGGTCAAGTACCCCTATATTTGACATCAAAAGTGATTGCTTTTTCTGTACAGAGCCTGTTACTCAGAATGCCAAACTTACAAAACATAGAAAAAGGGCAGTAAGTAATGTAGAAACCTTGGAATTCCAGACCAAAATCTTAAAACTTGCAAAAGAAAGGCAAGACAAGTGGGGTAGTGATGTGACACAACGTATTCAACATGTTTATGACCTGTTGCAGCTGAAGCTAAATACCATAGACAGTGTGCTCAATTGTTTTATAAAATTAAGGGAATGAGGAAAATCAAAATGCGAATCAGAGGGAAGAAGCATTCTCTAAGCTCTGTCAGTTTCTTGATGACAATGATGAGTGCCAGTATTCTCTTCAGGAACTATCAGAATGGATGGACAAATACTTGGATGGAAATGAAGGCTACTCTAATAAACAACTTAATCGTAAACTCAAGGAGCATTATGGTGAAGAAATTGTCATAACCAGCCTTGCTGGAAAATCAAAGGTTGTGAGCTTTCGAGACTCTGCACACAGAATCCTCCATGAGAAATGGATAACTGATAAAGTGATTGATACTAAGAGCCAGAGTGATCGTATCATAGATATGGCTGCTTCAATCATTCTGAATGATATCAGGTTGACAATTTATGACTGTGATGAATATGCAAGCATGGAAGCAACTGACAATGGAGCAACAATGATACCCAATTCTTTGCAGCGCTTCCTCCACAAATTAGTTGATCGTAAGGGCAAAAGTCAGACAGTTTCAAATAGGAAATGCATCTCCATATCACATGCAATAATTTCTGCCTGTAGACCCAAGAAGCTAGGCCTATTTTGCACAGCAATGTGCAGCAAGTGCAACGGCCATTCATGCAATAACACTGCTCCACCTCTTAATATCAGTGATGAAGAGGAAGAGAAGCAACCAACTCTTGATGAAACATCACTAGAATATTAAAATATTGTATAATTGTTAACTTTATTATTATGGGATCCAGAGTTTGTCAGCTTATATAATAAGCAGAATTATGCATATTATATAAATTGACAAACTTTGAACCCCATTATAATCAAATTAATTGTCTTCTTCAACCCCAAAATGTTTGGTCAGTTTTGTTAAAATTCTGGATAATATGATATGAAAACTTGTGCCTATCTTCGGTGCCACTTTGGACACCATCTTGCTTTTAGTTGTGTGAAATTTTCTGATCTTCTAGAAATATAATTTTATTTGATTGCTGCAGTAAACACGTTTAGATACCAAAAAAAAAAAAAATATTTTTTTTTTTGTACCTCGTCATGAAGCAAAGATATGCTTAAATTGAAAAAATCATCAATTTTGGCCGCCATCTTGCTTTATATTAATTATAAGTTGTTGATCTTGTAGTTATATATTGTTTTAGATTCCTTCTACTTAAAAATATAGCAATAGACACCAAATTTTTGTTTGTATGTTGCCTACTAGCTGTTATGCTAAAATTGGAAAATGACGGCCATTTTGGACGCCATCTTGAATTTCTAAGGTTGCACAAGGGGGATTCCTGGGGACTTTAGTATGTGATTCTACACATAATTCTGCACCTATGCTGCAAAAATCAGCTTGTTACCAGCGATGTCCAGGTTAAAGCTAATACTCCTAGCCTAAAAAGCTGAAATAACTCGCGTATTAAAGCGAACCGTTGTCGCAGCTTATCCAGTGATGTAGGTTAAATGCTTTTCTTTAGCCCAGAGAAGTGGAGATGCAAGAAGAGATTTCACGCCCCATTTTGTCTTCACTTTCCTCTTCTGTGGCTTTTCGTTAAGAATAGGTGACGTTTTTTAGGAAATCGACATATTTTAATCCGAAAGACTGCGGACAGAAAAGTTATAAGTGTTAGGTTATGCTCGAGGCTTGAAAAGGTTTCCTATTTCTTGACAGAATCTTGGGAACTCTGCTTCACTTTCCTTCGGATATAGGCATTTGAAAAAAAGGAAGATTTAGACTCAATCATTACTGTTTATTCACAGAATTAATACTTTCGTAGTGGGATTCGTTATGAGTAAAAGGAAGGAATACGCTTATAGATAGAACTCGCCGAATTAACACATAAAAATTCGCTTGTGAAACTATTTAAAGCAACTAAATACATCATATACATTATATACGATAAGTCAAAGCTATCAGTACGCAGTGATTAAATAGTTAGGAACGATAATCTGTTTCCAACACGTTAGCTTCATTCCTTTTAGTATCGAGGCCTTTACCAGCATCCTGTAAAACAAGAATCCCAACAATATGAAAACCAACAATACATTGATGTTATTAACTTCTGGAAATTATCATAAACTTTCGGAAATTCAAGACACGGGCAGGTCACAGAGTTGCGATTTGCGTTCGCATCTTTGCAGAAATACGAGGTCTCGGTAGTCTTCAAGATCGGAACGTCCTGAGTACATCGTTGTCTCTTAATAGGCGAGAATTTGACTGCAGTTCCACAACGCATAGTTTCTAAATCACCGTAATATTTTTGTCCTAGCATCGCAGCCTATGCCAAAGCTCACGAAACCATGCAAGTTCGTATAACCTGCATCTCTTGAAAATAAACTGACACACATCTACTAGCGGGTAGTCACTTCTGCATCAGCCAACGTTATCTAATCTGTTTTCGCCTTCGTTTGTCAGGACTATTGAGCCGTATTTAACAACGCTAATTAAGATAACCATTTTTGAATACTTCTAACTGAGAATTAGTACTATTGTACCTTGCATGGATTATTCGAGTCACATATTCCATACAAAACCAAATATTCATTGTATATATTTGTACACTTAAAATAATCTCCTTTTAAATATGATTATTTGTATTTATGTTTTTTATATATATATATATATATATATATATATATATATATATATATATATATATATATATATATATATATATATATATATATATATATATTACCCTAAAATGGAAAACTACTGCAATCTGCAAAGTTTTCAGTTGATACATGTATTGGGCTCATGAAACACTAATACACAAGTCACTGCAGTTTCATCTTTGTATTTTTGCAGATACTGCAGTCTTCCATTCTATAAATATATATATATATATATATATATATATATATATATATATATATATATATATATATATATATATATATATATATATATTTTTACAGATTGGGGGCTCATTGGAGGGAGGAATGGGAGGTTTATTAATTTACTGCCAGAATGGCCAACAGAGCACTAAGCCGTAAACGATGAAAGTGAAAAACTTATCTTAGAATCTTCCTGGATTTTATATGTAAATAATGAAGGTCGCCATTTGGAATTAGATTCTTTTACAATTAAAAGGGGTTTCTTTACAGAGACTGGGGCAAATGTGCAAGAGAAAAAAAAAGAATGTAACATATAACCAATTTACAGGCACATAAATTACATACAGTAGATCAATAATGCAGTGATTTGCAAATAAGCAATGTAAATATGAAGGGTCGCAGATACAACAACCCCGTGATAATAACTGACTCTGTTATGTAAAAAAATCATTCACAGACAATAGTTCATTAGAAGGGGTGAATTCTAGGGTAATGGCAATCAGTTAATTAAGATGATTTCTGTGGGGGCACCCAACGGAGTCTTGCAATCAGGCTGTGACCAGGAATGGTAGCAAAATTTGGATGGCAGTCAGAACTAGTGGGGCATAGATTTGCGAACTGGACGGGATAAGATGGCTCTTGGAAGAGGGGTCAGGAGTTAATACCACACGAAAGAGAAAGGAAATCTCCGTATAAAGTATTACACAAATGCATTCTTAAATTCTATATTATAGTCCAGATTATAAATATGAGAAAGCACTTAATCACAGTCTTGGAATCGTGGTGGATTGGGCTTTTGAAACAAGGAACATGTATCACACAAAGAGGAAGCTTGGGAGAAGAAGGGTTTAAGCTTGAAGTTAAATGAGAGAAATGGAAGGAAGTAATTGAAGAGAGACAGGAGGTGAATACTACAGTACGTCTCGGGCTTACGGTCGTAAGTTGAGCCGTCACCTGAGACAGAGATGTGGCCGGACCGGTGCAGGTGGTTGGACAGAGTCTGCTTGCTTTCTTTCTCGAGCGGTGGCATTGGGCGTCGGGCGATAGGCTTTATTATATCCTTCAGTAAAAGATCAAAGGAATAGAGGTCTTAAGGATAATGAGCCTAAGGTTTAAGGTGCTAGCTCTTCCCCAGTGGTTTACGCCCTAACGTTTATTTCCTCCCTAGGGCCTAAGATTTCCTGATTGGCATTAAATATAAGTGGAAAACAGCTTGGTTACGCCATTTAACCTAGATGATGGATTTTCACTTAGCTAGATGGCAACTAGGAGGAAGGGATGTAAATCCTTGACAATATATATATATATATATATATATATATATATATATATATATATATATATATATATATATATATATATATATATATATATATATATATATCATTATTAATACAGAAAGATATGTTATGAAGTATGTTTCCTCTCGATATTATATCCTTCAGAGATAAAGAAACATTACGTTTGCCAAGATATTATTAAATGAATTATTTCTTAATATGCAAACAACAGAGAACTCAAGCGGAATAATTAAATCGTAAAAAAAATAGCGTACGTAGCATCATGGTGGAATATTAAGCTAAAACTACAAACTAATGGAGCAAAAGTTTTGTTTGTTATTCCCTAAAAGTTACTATTGTTACGAGAATAGTAAGGATTTGAGGAGGATATTTAATCTTAAACAGCATATTTTGTCTAAAAATTAATACAATAATATTAGAGAAAAATATATGCAAATACAGAATGAAATTCAAAATCGTGCAAACGTCAATTTTCAACATTCGAAAAGAGGAGACGAAATATTTTACGGCATTTAAAGATTTAAGTCACATTGACCAATGACAATGACACCGACAGCCGACGAAGTACAGTAAATGTTAAACATTATACATTTTGCATTTTCATTTGTGTTTCATTCATAACATATCCAAGCAAGATGATTATTCGGATATAAATTTAAAATATACAGATAACCTACGAAAGTAGAAAGGGTTTTAGAAAAGTCTGTTGTGCTTAGCCTTCAACTTGTAGCTGAGAAACTTTCACCTATATTCAAAGGATTTATCCATGGAACGAATCATTTCTGATAACCTGATATGACAGGACAGAACGCTTCTATAGATTTGTTTCATGTGAAATGGAGTATTAGTATATTTCCGATGTCTGACGCTGAATAGACTTCCATTTCCTATAAGCAACATTCATTGCAGAGCAAATATTATGTACGATCGCTTTGACACAAACACAAATACAAGGTTGTACATTTACTAATATTTTTTTTATTAAATCACACACTTTCATAAAGGTCTTTTCATCTGTGTAGTATTTATAGTCTCTCAAGTGGAGGAAACTTATCGAGATGGGCAAGAAGAAAAGAAAGAGAGGAATCACAAAGAGGAATCTTGAAACCAATGATGAAATAACAGAATTCCCCAGAAATTTCGAAAGGTAGGCCTATGACGGAAACTTTGATATTGAAGGGGAATGTCAAGTAACATGCACAGGAGACTCATCGTGTAGGATTCAGAATTTCTTAAAGGAATTCGTGAGTAGTTTTAGTTTACATTTAACCTTCTAACTGAAAGAGTTTTTGGGTATTAAGAGTATAATTAAATAAATAAATTTAGATATATTCACAAATATTATTGTTTGCCCAAATTTAATCGTAGCCCTTGAATTGTAGTTGAGCCTTCAACAGGTATAAAAGCTGGTATTCATAAGTTTAATCTTTCTTTTATATAAAGAATTAATTAATCAAATACCAGTAATATATTTTATGACAGAAATTGGTTTTAGGGTAGCAGGGTAAAATCTTCTCTCTTATTCTGCCTTTTTTTTCATATAGAATTCTAAATTGGTTTATGGAAAAATCCTTATTTTGTCTGTAGTATATAACCTATGCTCATAATTCATTTCCTGTCTAGCAACATGCATTGCTAACTAACGTAATTTCCTTTACATATTCACTTAATTGCAGAACTGCGATCGTAACGGTTTCTCCTTTTATATAGAGCCACTCTCTCTCTCTCTCTCTCTCTCTCTCTCTCTCTCTCTCTCTCTCTCTCTCTCTCTTCTCTCTTTGGTCTTGTGAAAGGAAAAGAAAGAACAAGTGATAGAGAATTTTTAGTGATATTTTATAAATTCATTGCGACTATCTAATTACGCGAACTTTAAATAGAGGTTGTACGCAAAGTTTCTATTATTTACATTGTTCTTTTTCATTATTATAACATTGAATATAGGGGGCATTGTAACACTGGTCATTTTTACCAGATGTATCTGTAAAAAGTAATCGCCAGTAAATTCTTCATATATATTTCAGCCAAAAAGCAATAAAAACGATTACCCACTTGGCTATGATGGTGAGGATGGGTCTATACCAGCTCTGATAAATATATCTGAAAACGATAGGTATATGTATGTTTGATCCTTCTATGGTCATAGGCAAATCATCAACATTATGGTGAATCACCCGTGGAATCTCAACCAATAAATTTTGCTGGATCTCAAAGCTTCGTAGTGACAAGGTATCCAAAAAGCGAACAATTCCAGAAGTTAAGAGGGCATTGTGGCTTACACCTACATATGTATCTGGTAAAAAGACCAGTTAATTCTACATATATATTGTGTATATATATATATATATATCAGTAATGTATATATATATATATATATATATATATATATATATATATATATATATATATATATATATATATATATATATATATATATATATATATAGATAGATAGATATATATACACGGCCTTTTTTAAGACACAACTGTAATGCAAATTATATATATATATATATATATATATATATATATATATATACATATTGCTATAAATATTAAGCCACCACCTCTCTTGCAAGAATCCATAAGGAGATAATTCCTGTGGATAAGATAGTCAGACTAGGACCCAGGGATGGGGCTGCAGACTAACCTACAGGAGGAGAGTTTTGAGAGGGTCTTTTGGAAGGGTCAGCGCAGGTAGGGGACATATATTAGTCGGTGGGGTTATAGAAATGCTAGACGTCACTTTATATACACTTGCCCCAAGAACTATATTCCTGTGATCTCCTTTCTGCTGGTCTGGCTCTTTCAGGTATGTCGGCACTGTTGGGAGATGAAAATCTTCTTGGAAAAGGAAATGAGAGATTCAGTTAGAGAAACAGAAATTGGCACTTAGCTGTCAATTTTCAGAATTACCAGGCAATCCAGCATTGCAGTGTGCACGACTACAACTGAACATGATCCAATATGCCTTCCATTGACAACTTATGGGTGACTTGGGGAGCAGGTCTCTTGCAACCTCATAAGACATGTGACTGTGCCAGAACAAAGGGCTACAACCATAGATTGGATGTAGGAGGCCCAAGATATCGCTTGTATGAGTGCTAAGCAAGGACTGACTGGGATTGCTTTTTCTGTCCTGACCTCAACGGTTGCTATTCACTTAAGGCCTTCAGGTCGTAACCCTTTGTTCTGGCACAGCCACATGTCTTATGAGGTTGCAAGAGACCTGCGCCCCAAGTCGCCCATAAGTTGTCAATGGAAGGCATATTGGATCATGTTCAGTTGTAATCATGCACACTGCAATGCTGGATTGCCTGGTAATTCTGAAAATTGACAGTTAAGTGCCAATTTCTGTTTCTGTAATTGAATCTCTCATTTCCTTTTCCAAGAAGATTTTCATCTCCCAACATAAAATCCCTTTGAAAGCTTAGAATGTGTGTTCCCCATGTTTATTAATAAAATAATCTCTTGCTCATTGGCATAGGGTACATCCACCCTCCATTGTGATAGATTAGTGCAAGTGAGAGAATCTTCTATGTATGTGTTCTTATCTGGGAAATCTATTTCCAGAGACGTGTCATCTGTTTCAACCTCGCAATCCTGTTATCCTTCATGCTTGGAAGAATTTCTGCCTTATTGTGGCAGACTATTCAATGTGCAACATTCTATGAAATTAGTAATTGCAAAGGAGTCCTTAGATGGGATCTAGAGTGCGTTGTGTTATCAACTGTAGCAGTCATGTATTTCTTTTAAACAGTATATTTCATGTGCTAATTGGTATTTACGTATGTCCACTGTAGGTGCAAGTCAAGGCTGATCTTAATTAATTTATTAATGTATTTATTAATGTAATTAATCGTATATAATATATATATATATATATATATATATATATATATATATATATATATATATATATATATATATATATATATATATATATAGATGTGTATGTGTGTGTGTGTGTGTATGTGTATATTAAATTTTTCTTCTTAGGTAACATCGCAAGATCATTAAATTCCAATTACATGTTGTTTAACTAACAGAAAAAACTAATGAGAGAGAAAAAATTGCCTACCTACAAACTAAACACACCATCCACAACAGAATAAGAAAATAATTAATTTTTCAGAGAGTGGTATGAACAATGATTAGACATAACATAAGAAACGCTACGCGCTTTTGTTAAGATGCAACGCAATAAACGATCCAATAGGTAAAGCAGTTAGTTCTCCCTCGCCTCAATATGAAACCTGGAATCGCTTTGATGAAGGAAGTTTTCTCCACGTTAATCTATTTTCTGAGATTGGGAATTCTAGTTAGACGCAATATTTATTGTTCGAAAACAGCTTCGTACCTTTTTCGTAAGGCGTTATAGACTGGAGCATTCGTATTACCTATTTTTTTTTATTAGAAAATTAAAAAAGACAGCTTTAATATGTTAGAAGAAGGATATTTGAACATTCAGCATTTCACTCCCACCCTCACAACCTCCATATCCGTGATGTTAAGAACAAAATCTTTGCTCAACTGGACGCTATCGTGCTGCCATTAGCTACGTGCACGAATATTTTTTTTACTGTTTCTCATTAAAATGATTCCTTCCATCGACAAAAAATTCTCAATTCCAATAGTCAAATCAAGAACCTGCTGTTAAGTCAGACTGTTTCAACAACAGATTTGGGCAATCTTTATCTCCTTTGTTTCTTTTGCGCGTTTTTTATATCTGTTTAAGCTAAAGGAGCTTGTCGATCCCTGCCTACGGGTTTCAACAGAATTAATTTCTTTGTTTGTCTTCAGTTTTATAAAATGAGTCTATTTCTTCTTCCGGGATGGGATGTGACATTAAGTTAAGTTATCTTCTTCTTCTTCTTCTTCTTCTTCTTCTTCTTCTTCTTCTTCTTCTTCTTCTTCTTCTTCTTTCAGTTTGGAGAAGCAAATATATCTCTGCAAGTTAAACCAAAGGTTCCTTATTGCTATACTTTTTATTGTATTTTGGTGGAATCTAAATTGCCCTTGGTGTTTTGTACTAATTAAATGTTGGAAGGTCAATCAAATTGCAGGAACGGTGAATTACGTTGTTTGAGTCTCTAGAGTATAAAAAAAGGAAAAAGTCATCTTTTAACAATATCATTTTATGAAATTTTCACTTTGGTATTATCCACAAAGACAATTTTTTCACGCTGTCTGAAAATGAAAATGGCTATACTATATATTTACTGGTTGTACTCATATGAATAACATTTTGAACATAAATTTTTTAATTAAATTTGAACAATGTCACAAAAGGAAACAGAGTTGCCCTTTCTCCGAATATTTGTAATGACACTTCCGTTCCTCTAAGAAAGGTCAACCCTTTTATAAGGGGGTTGGGAAAATATATTTAACCTCCACATATTGGCTCTCCTTATCGTATTGTGCCATGCAAATAGACATCGAAGAGTCTATTGACGGCGGGAAAACAACCTTCCCCTTCAAACCGTAATTGGCTATGGTAACCTTTTTCACCCTTCTGGGCTTCGAGGCTTCTTGGGGATTCCAGGAAGCTTTTGACCTCTGCCGTTTCTGTTATCATGGAAGGGGCGATCTGGTGGGTCGATTTGAATACAATGGCAACAATAAAAGAGATGGTTTTTTTCAGCCTTGCGAGGAGCTAACAGTATTCAAAAGGAATCGGGATTAAGTTTTAGCTTCAATCGTCGAATAAGGTGAAGATACGGCTACAGTTGCTGAAAATTGCACACACACACACACACACACACACACACACACACACACACACACACACACACATATATATATATATATATATATATATATATATATATATATATATATATATATATATAATATCGTGTTGTTATATAATGATAATGATATATAATATCGTGATGCTAGTAATGATTTTTGATCAGCCAAGGAAATACTCTGAATTTTGTTTCTGGTGTTCATAATGTTCTAATAGAATGAAAGCAGTGTTTGGAAGAAGTGACAGGGAGAACCGTTTTCGACCCAAGAATTGCATCGCTCAATTAGCATATCATTGAAAGTTTTGAATAGGAAGTCGCCCTCTCCCCATCCGCACTCCCGTTATCTTTATTTTTTTCCTCTCGCCTAAGGAAAAGAACTGTTATTCCAGTTGCCCTCAGAAAATACATTCCTTTGGGGCAGAATCCCTAATCAAAGTTTGTATAGCGCACTTGGAAAGAAGCTCCAGAATTCTTTTTAATTAAAAAAAAATCTTTTCTTTTGTTGCCTGTTTTTTTTTTTTTTTGTGGAAACTCTCACCAAGAATAATGTAAGGACTCAAACCTATGCCAGTTAATAAAAGAAAGCAATGATAGAATGTTTATTGTATTATTGCATTTCAAATCATTAGTAGTATATAAGAAGTAATTATGAATAAGATTCTGAAATAATATAAGTCATTTAAGTTGTGTTAATTAAAGAAAATGAATATAGAATAAGTACCATGTAATAAAAATTCAAATAACACATTTCGAATTAACACTAAAATGGCCTAGAATAAGATAAGAAAAACAGAGGTTACGTGCATATTTCTCAAGCTAAAAATTATTAGTTCATCTTTTCCTTAAATATTTTACATTAAGATTAGTGCAGAGGAGGTGCACTTCTCTGTTTGTAAATGGTATTGATGCTTTTACAATTCTCGTCTTGGTCACCTTCAGAATGTTTGTGTGGGGTGTGTAATGCTACCAGAAAATTTGATAAAAAAAAATATGAGGGACAAATCACTCTCAAATACACGACTTCAAAGGCAGCACAAATGCGTAATGAACCAAATTTTCGCAATGATTTAACTCCCATTCTCATGTAAATCTCGGGAATTTCACGAATAGGAGGAAACAGCCGACGAAACAAACTATATTTTTACGCATTCTTTGTGGGGTAGAGGCTACATCACAGACGAATGAAATTCCCATTGTATCGATAACGCCCGCTAACAATAGCCAGCTAATTGGACAACAATAAATCACGTTTCCTGGAAACTGCACAACGCAAGCTCCGGCTCTGTGGTCAGAGAATGATCGCTGGCTGTTCAGTACAATGCGCTGCAGAAAAGTTGTTAACGTTAGCTAAACTATCTTTGCTATATTTTCTTTTATCGCTGCCATTCTTTCTGTATTGTGTAACATAGGTACCTATAGCTTTGCGTCCCAAAACAAAGGATAGATTAGATTGGTAGAGGAAGAGTAAGGAAAAAAATAACCAGAGAAGGAGACACTAAGTGCTTTTATGATGGCAATGTTCTATAGATACTTGATATTTACTTTGTAAACATAAATGCCTTTATGAACACAGAGTATGTCTATGGTTTTACCACCATTACATGTAGTTTCATATTCAATATCCTGATACAAATTTCATTTCATTTTGTCTTCTTGTTGAATCCTTCAGAAATTCAATGACTTAATAATTCGTAAGCTTTATTAATCCATTATTATAGACCTTTCTTTTGCATCTCTCTTTTATGTACATGACACACGAAGGTATAACGTAACCAAGTGATAATATCATAAGAAGTCAAATAAAGTAACATGTCTAATGTCAATCTAAGAACTAAAGAAGAAAATACATAAAATTATAAAAACAAGGAAATAAAATTATACGTAATAAATGTCAAAATTACTTATTCAAAAACACCGAAACGCCTCTACAACTCTACTAGCAAGAAAATTATACAGTGTCTGAAGCGGAGAGAAGCTGAGGCTATTTTCCACCGGTGACCTACCCAGTTTGGACGAACTGGGCCATATACCATGGAGGATAAGGCACTGTTAGCAAATAAGAGGCTTGGCTAAGCAGGAAAAGAAATACAATGAAACACAATATATAAAATATACATACTTCGTATAGTAAATCTAGAATAATGTGGCTTGACAGTTACACTGCATGATATGGAAAAAAATTGCCATCAATAATGGGAAGTGGCATACAGTTAAAGCGGAATTTCTATCACTGGTTATTTCATTGTGACGCATAACATTCTAACGTACTGTTATGTTTTAGGAGAACAAAAGATATTCCTTATTTTTCTTTTACGCGATTAGAATTGTTCTTAGAATGTCTGTGCACAGAAATTAGTATTTACGAGAATACACACACACGCGCGTAGATATATATGGACACATAATATACATATTTGTTTTTACGTTCTGACCTCGGTTAGTTACTTTAATTAGATAATTACTAGGATAAGCCTTGAATAACACTCATCGTGGTCAGTCGTAAATACCAGAATGATACATGAAATATACAAAATTAAACATATAAGAATAATGGCAGGTCGCAAAATGAGAGTTCTAATCCATACACAATTTTCTTTATTGCACACAACATAGACAATTCAATTAATAGAACACTGACTTCATTCTCGATGTATGAAATTACTGATGTAGCTTAGCTGCATAACGAATACTGAGTCTAATTGCAGTAAAGACATAAGTGCTACAATTGAATAATGCAACAGATAGCCAGAGGCTTTTTGAATACAAAGGTGGTTCCGTAGGACTTCCAGTACAATTAGATTTCTTAAAAGGTTGCAAATGTCTGCCGCCTAGATGGGGTTTCTCTCAATAGAAATTATAAGCACATGGGAGGAGTAATGTAATGGAAACTACGAGCAAGAGATGATTAATTCATAAATTCATTTCACACAAGGGAAACACTTTAACATTGGGAAACAGGATTTCAAAGAGTACTTTACGGGAGGAGGAATAAGGAAACTTGAAATAAGAGATTCAGTATAATAATCAGAGAAGATCAGAGAACTGGTAACACTTGAATGTCTCTACACATTCTATGGGTTTGATTGAAAGTGCACTTTGCAATGAGGGCTGGATGATCTATGATGTCTTCCCTTGGACCTCACGAAGCTGCTTGTGGTTTGATTATGGTTCCAGTTCACAGAAAAGATTACTGTGAAGAACAGTGGGTTGGTCAGCACGTGGTTCAACCTCCAATTAGCAGAGACTGCTCTCACGATGATAGGTTACCAGACTGAGAGTGGGCTGTTTGTTTTTGTTTCAGAGTTTAGCTGGCCTTGTGCCAGCACGGGCTCTTGCTCCTAGAGCAGCCCGTAACTCTGTTGATGAGTCTGTGAGATGGGTAGGTTAGATGAAAACTTTATTATGATGCATGAAAGTGATTTTGGTGGGGGTGATTTTGAAGTGAAAAGATTTAACAGGCAAGGTTGCAACCTCTTTGAACCCTAAGGTATCCATCAGATGAAAATAAAAGTATGATAGCAGTGAATGTTGGCTAGTGGGAGAGACCAACAGATGGGAAAAAAAAAGAGTTTGAGTAGTAGGCACAGGTAATATAGAGAGTGGGCATCTGTAGTGACCTCTTTATACGATACTCGATTCTGCCTGAGGGGGAACGCTCTGCTTCCAGCATTTGGGCATCAGCTGATGTCTGTAAAGGTCATTCTAGAAGTGTACCAGGTCTTAAATAGCAAGGGGCAGATGGAAAACAGGGATTAAAATCTGGGATGTTCGATTTTCCTGTGCTAATTGTCCCCTGTGGGCCAATTTAATTCGCTACCTGAACCTTTGGCTTATCGGCAATCCCAAAAATGCACGCTCGCTTCTGCTATGGTGGGGTCTACCTGGCCTTCCCTCTTAGCAGAGGATTCTAAACCCTAATATATGCCAGCAAAGAGACGAGGCTGTGAATGTCTGTAAAAGCTCCCCCTTTAAGCAGACATTCCACTCCCTTTTAAGTGTGAAAGTCTGCACTAGTAAAAGCCGCCAATCTCGAGTACATTACTTCTCCCCTTTAATGGGTTTTGCCCATGCAATGATGATACATTGAAGTGATATACCTGACTTGCTAGGAGGGGATGTGAATTTACTAGCTAACTTAAATCATTGTCCCTAACACTAACTCAAAGGCATCTGCAAGCATTTAACTAGCTGTCTTTGATGACAGTCAAACCGCATTCCTAGGCAAGGGTTAAATTGACAGTTGCACATTATCATTAACATTACAAATGATCAGGCTCACACAGCACCAATATCAGTGATGATGATTTAATTACATGTAACACAATTACAAATCACCAAAATTTTCATGCTATGATAAATACAACATTTTAAAAGAACATGCAACCTGAAGGGTTAATGAGTGAAACACAATGTATGAGTGGCTTAGCATGTCCTTCATCTTGCAAGGCTAGGGACCAGGTTTTAACTAAGTACATCTTATTTAACTTGGTAGTAGAACCCGTGAGAAAGGTACCCAAGCAACTTCCTCTGGATTTTGTGTTGCCTGGCATACACTAGTAATTGAGACACTGCGCTAAGAATGTCATGAGCTCAATAGCTCTGATATATGGGACAAAATTTTATCACTACAATCTGAACAAAATTCTTTCCAATAAAATTACAAGGTAACTACTAATATTTTACAGAGATCACTCAGGTTACCTCCTCCGGGTAGATGCCAGGATCACTCTGTGATATGGTGTCAAACGGCTTCTTTCCTACAGGAACTTTTCACTTCAATTCTTTCACAAAGTAGGAAAACATGTTTTAAACTCTGCAGCTGTGTATTCATCAAAGACCCTTTCTAAAGATTTGAAAAATTATAACCAAAGTTGCCTGGATAATTTAAGGTCTATATGAAAAGGTAACAGTTTGTAAGAGTGCCCGCAGAAGCTTGGGAAGATTTGGAATATCTTTGGGAAAATTTATCGAATAAAAAGAGACATTTTATCATGATTAGCAGTAATATTAGCAAAAAATAGCAATAAATAATTATTTTACTTTATATGTCTTTCTGGTAGGTATTAAAACTATTTCATGAAGGAGTGACGTGTATGTGTTACAGTATATAAGTTGGAGAAGTCCTGCTTAGATGTTAGTAATGGAAAATTATTGATAATGAAAATAATTTGTATAGGGTGCGTGGAATGACTTAAGTTTATAAGTGATTTCGTGCTGAAGACAACCTATAGAAACTGATAATAAATGAGTTTAAAAGTGTTTGCAAGAAAAGGAAGCTAACAGTAAATGTGAACTGGAGTAAGATTATGAGGGTAAACAGACTAAAAAAAGATGAATGTAAGTATTTTGAAGTAAATGAAAGAAGAGGAGAATCACACATTAGATGGTACTAGAGAGGTAGCAAGATGTTTGCAAATGATCGGAAAGAAACTTGAATTGTCTATGGAGGCCGTCGTGGTAGGAAATTGTGAGGGACTCTTGGGCCAAATTCACTTCATGGATTTGAGGTGTTCATGTTCAAAGTAAAATAAATACTAAAGATTGATGTAAATGAGATGAACTGTGAGAATTAATAGTGAAAAATGTGGGGATACATAGAAGGTGTAATATACAATATAAAAAAAAAAATAGAGTAGGTTAAATATTGGATGAGCGTCTTTGAGATGGTGCACTCACATATAGGAAAAATGAACAGCGATAGGATGGTGAAAGATAGTGCTTAATTCACGAGTGATTAGGGAAAATAAGAGATAACAGCCTAA
This sequence comes from Macrobrachium rosenbergii, assembly GCF_040412425.1. Classification (NCBI taxonomy): domain Eukaryota; kingdom Metazoa; phylum Arthropoda; class Malacostraca; order Decapoda; family Palaemonidae; genus Macrobrachium; species Macrobrachium rosenbergii. The sequence goes on along the minus strand of NC_089747.1, from coordinate 62,742,929 downwards.
AAAGGCTTAGATGGCATGAATAAGGCGTTAAAAAAGAAGGGTCTTTTAACACAAATTACGAATGTTCGTGAAAGTAAGGGGTAGAAGGTGCAATGTATTTAAGGGGATTCGACAACCAACTCATATTTCGATTAGTTTCTGTGTTAAGCGACAGATGACGAAGTATTCGCCATGGGAGCTCATTCATAATTCAGTGGTTAAAGTGTGAAAGTAAAGTATAGGAGTGAAATTGAAAGCTATGTTGATTTGCTTTGTTATCTAGTGAGAGGTAATCTGCTTTTATAAAAATTTAATTAATTCTTCTGTTAGATAATTACGTTCTTGCAAGCTATTGGTATTCTTAGAACTAATTCTTATAACAACATAGTAAGGATGAGAAAAGAAAAGAAAAACTTTCGTTCGGGCGACCTGCCGCTTTTTTCCGAAATAATGGGAAAAGTGAGATCCTTGAGGTGTTTATTTGGACATTCTCTCAAATCCACTCTAAAGAAAGTTCTGGTTAAAGAACCACAAAGAGTTCACGGGCTCCCTGAGAGGAGAAATATTTTTCATATGATTTTACTATTGATTTCATTATTGCTTTTATACATTTACTTTTTAGAAGTATAATTGTCAGTATATTATTAACTGCTAGTAATAATTAAGTTTTAATACGCTGGATATTGATAAAAAAAATCGTCAATCTCCCATGTTAATTTTAGTAACAATATATTTAAATTATTTTCCCCATTTCTTATAAATATCTTGTTGCTTTTTTTCAAAATACTTCCATTTTATCTATCTCTCTATCTATCTATCTATCTATATACATACATACATACATACATACATACATACATACATACATACATACATACATACATACATACATACATACATACATACATATAGTCCTTATGGTACAGACTTCTTTCCAGATGAAGGTAGGGTACCTACCGTTCTGAAGAGAGGAGGGTCAAGGATTTTAGCCACTTTAAAAGGAAAGCAAACAACAGCAAAGTGTTAAGCATCTTTTGATTTATTTTAAAAGTAAGTCCCACACAATACGAATAGGAAGTCGCAATAAAAGAATTTTAGTCACAATCTTTTTTTTAGCCAAAAATGAGAAACATTCGTTCGTTTCTGTTCCTCCTGCCTTCATCCCTGTTTCATTTAGAGCGCTTCCAGTTAATGTTTGTAAAAACTTTACTCTGACACCTTATATTTTTAACATAATTTTCTTCCATCTTCATAAATATTCTATTTTCGCTATTGTCTTTGAAACTCTAATACTAAAAAAACAGGCTTATGCGACTATCCTTTTATTTTCAAACAATGCTGAAATATCCTGTACACAAATAACTACAATATTACCCCTCAATTTGATTCGCTTGGCAAAATTCTGAGCATTTCTCTTCCATGGTGAACTAAATTCTCCCCATGAAGTATAAGTGGAAGGTGATGAATCCCACATGAATTATCATACCATATAAAATACCACAGATATCTATAAGTTTCGTTTTTAGGTAACAAACAATTTACAATATGCCCAAAACAGCCTTTCTAACCAGCACCTCAAAAATTACACAGAAAATTTACCTTAGTCCGTCTTTCAGGAACAGTACTTAACCAGGCCTCTCTCTTATATTACTGTCATTTTTTTTAGGTATAGGTACAATAGTTTGTCAGTTTTGCAGAAAGATATTAAATTTCTTATGACCATATATGAATTAAGAATTTGAAAAATGGTAGTCAGATTTACTTTTATAAAGTAGGTAGTACATTGCTGGTGGAACAATAAACTCTTAAATACAAGCTTGGGAAGAGAACAAATAATCTGAAACGGGAAATCCTGCACTGCAGTTCGGGTTTGGAAACAAAAAGATGTTTTGTTTATCCCGAAACCCCTCATGACAAAGAAAAACCATATTGTTTTCCCATGCGACAGGATTTTCTTTGGATATTTTTCCCCTGTTTTATATTTATAGTTTATTCTCTTGCAGTTTCCTTGTAGGTTATCATCGCTTAATGGGCAATTCCGACTTTTCAGAATTATTATAATCACTATTATCATTATTTAGGAGATGAACCTCTATTCTTACGGAACAAGCCTGCAATGGCCTTTGACTTGACATTCAAGTTTCCAGAACATATGGTGTTCATTAGAAAGAGGTTACAGAAGATATGAAACACAGAAAGAAGAGGTCAGTTATCAGAGAAGAAAAAAGGAATAAATTAGTAAATTAATAAATAAATATAAAGTAAAATCACTTTAGGGTAGTAATGCATTGCATCTTCGCCTGAACTTTTGATGTTCTAATTAAACAACATCCTAATCCTGTCGTATAATTATTGAAGCCCTCATGCAGTTACTGCTTGAATTAAAGATAGATTGCTGTTAGGAAAAAGAGGCTTCATAATGATGGTTACTGAGAAAATCTGTTTTATGAAACTCTTTGTTACTGTTTCCTTTAATCTCGCAGAGATCCGATTTGTCTTAGAAATATAAATTAGTAATTAGTTAACTGAGACTTGAAGCGACTAAGACAGAGATCTCTCTCCATCATTTGACAGAAACCAAAGAGCTGTGTCACCTGGTCCACTTCCCCCACCCCTCTCCCCTTCCGAGTTTTTTGAGGTGGAACTTCGCTTTTTGTTTTTTAACTGGAACTTCAGACTAATAGGCAATTTCTCTGGGCCAGTTTCGGATTCGAAAAGTTTTCATCCACTTGAGAGAAATGAAAAACAGTGAGATTCCTTCAAACTGGAGTCTTCATTCTTTTCCCAGGAAGTGTTAATTATGTGCGTGAGAAACGTGAAGCGTGCTTTTGTAAAGGGGGTTTTTGAAAGGGGAAGAGAAAAATAAACAACTTTAAAGTAGAAAGTGTGCTATCCAGACACAACTCCTGTTATAGTTTGTGACAATTGAAATCATGGATGTAGCATAAGATAATTTCGACATTGGACGTTGAATAAGAATACACAAAGAGCATTTTTTAATCTATGTTGATATATGTACTGATGACTGAATTAATAAAGCCAAAAATAAAAAAATAAAAACAACACTTATGCATACTTATCGGTTCATAAAGATATTTTATAAACTATGAAAACTGTAATAAAAGCATATATATATATATATATATATATATATATATATATATATATATATATATATATATATATATATATATATATATATATATATATATATATATATATATATATATATATATATATATATATATATATATTATAATTTACAAGAAGTTGCTGCACAGCGCCTCCCCCTAACACCTAATTTGCCCTTAGTTTATTGAGAACGATCATAGTTGACCTAGATATCAGAGCAAAGTTATCAACATTTCAATCTGTACTTCTTTTTACCTGGAACAGATATTGAGATGACACGGATAAAAAAGGGCAAAGATAGGAGACTGCATGCCGCTCCCTCAAGCAGCTTAGCCCAACTAAGCTGCTTAAAACAACCTGAATTGTCTTTTCCACAGGACACCTGGGAAGAGGCAACCAATCGCTGACCACCTGGCAAATGACACATCGTTTCCCATGGCCCCAGTTATTGGGAGAAGTTTTGCACGCGGCACCGACACCTGGCGGCAGCCTTAAAAGGGAAAGGCGGCAGTTAGCAGTTGGCATTTAGCAATTAGTCGTGTGAGCAGCAGACATGCAGTAGCAGAGGAGAGCCAGTAGCCACACACACGGGGAGTGATACATTTGCTGAGAGACCTCCTTCCTCCCGGTTCGACTCCAGACGACAGTCATCCTCGAGAGGCAGTGCATCGCCATCGTCCCTCATCATCCTTCGCCAGAAACCCTCTTCTCCTAAGGTAAAGTGCGAGTAAAGACTTTTCAGTCACGACAGTTTGCCTTTAGAAAGTTATTGGAGTACCAGTATTTCACCTCGGTCCTTGTGCCAGTTTATCCAGTGCCATTTCCAGTGTCCTGTGTTCAAGTGTGAAGTGGTCATTCATTCCTCAAGCCCTTGGCACCCTCAATGCAGACTCGAGTCCTATTCTGTGTTATATTTTCCTTTACTGGCGTGTAATGTGTAAATCTCTCTTGCAGAGGGACCTATTCGCAGTGGACTCATCTTGGACTGTGCCTTGCCCTTAGTCAAGACT
>NC_089747.1:62713808-62736308 GCF_040412425.1 Macrobrachium rosenbergii | reverse complement strand
ACGACATTTCAATCAGTGTCTCTCATGCAATTTTTCCCTCATGTCTTGAGGATCTTGCCCGAAGAATAATTTCTCTCGGAATAGATTCGATATGAATCCTCCTCTGAAATGCGTTGGAGGTCAACAAGAGTCGAAGATAAACGAATCACATTCGGTTTGAAGACAAGAAAGAGAAAAATCTAAAATCTTCTCTTTTCGGGAGATGGAGTATTCTTTGTTCTCGATACCTTGGGGATTCCCAATTTTTTTTTTTTTTATCTTAGTAGGCAAGGATATATTTTCGTTAGTTGCGTTATATCATTCAGCCCATCAAATAGGTAATATACACTCTTGTTCTTTTCTTGCCCACTTAACGTTTTCTTTCAACTGATTTATACTCTGTGTTAAGGTGCAAGACAGTTACTTTTCACTTCTGAGTTGTTGTTACTCCAAAGAAAACTCTAGGGATTATATTTCATTGCAGATAAGGACGTTGTTGGTAATAGATGATGCATAATATGAACATAGTTACTTTTTCAAACATATATATGTGTATATATTATAAATATTAGGCATATTTACAAAGAAAATAAATGGAAAATGCATGAGCTCAGGTAAAAAGGTTTATCAAATTAAAGCACAACACAAAAAACGAAGCATACAGGCCATTGGTGAAGGCTGTATACCTGAATTTCGACAAGGTAATATTTTAAAATTGATTTTGACTATGACCTCAATCTTCATTACTATATAACCATATACAGGCTGTAGGAATCTCAAAAGAAACAATAAAAGGCGGTGATGACGAAAGTGTGTTTGTCTGCGTGCGTGCGTGTGTGTATGTATGTATGTGTGTGCGTGTGTATGCATGTACAAGAATCCCGCCAGAGGAAAACCTGGGGTATATCGAATGCAACTCTCATTTGCATGCAATTTTTCCACGAATCTGGAGGATTTGCCAGAAGAATTCTTCTTTTATAAGATTCGGAATGAAACCTCTATAGAGATGCTTCTGTTTCATGTTACCTTCAAGTGCCCCGTTGTTTGCTACCTTTTTATTTATTTAAGGAACTATGGACTATTTAAAACCACCCAACATGTTATACTAAGGAACCATAGTAAGATGTAATATATATATATTTTATAGGTAGATATATATATAATATATATATATATATATATATATATATATATATATATATATATATATATATATATATATATATATATATATATATATGCCTATCTATAATATATATATATATATATATATATATATATATATATATATATATATATATATATAATATATATATATATATATATATATATAATATATATATATATATATATATATATATATGTGTGTGTGTGTGTAATATATATATTTTTATATATATATATATATATATATATATATATATATATATACCAGATATATATATATATATATATATATATATATATATATACATATGTGTGTGTGTGCTTGTGTGTGTTTGTGTGTGTGTATGATAAAAACACCATTAAAACATTATATACACGTTGCAACCAAATATTTTAGAGTTCTGTATCTCTGCAAGATGGTGAAATATGGACGAATGATATGTGACAAGAGGATATATCAGGCAAATGGTTTTCAAAAGTAGCTCTCCGTACAAAGGAAGATGTTGGAATCTGCCATCATCAGGTAAACCAACAACATGAACCTGTCAGGAGCACATAGGAAATCGGATGTCACCGACGAGGTGATCCTCAGGCCTCTTCTCAAACAGGTGTCCCAGAGAATATGCCCACCAGACTCGACGCAGACGGGAGCTAACAAGGCTCAGAACTCAAAGGAATAATCTATTTTCCATTAATCCTGGGTCAACGGTCTACTACGTGCCACCAACGTCGTACTACCACACCTGCACATGCCTTACATATACTCTTGTCATATATCATTTGTCCATATTTCACCACTGAGCGGGATACAGACGTATCTGAAATATACAGCTGCACCACGTATGTAGCTTTTTTATGGGCCTTATTATCTTCATTGTGCACTGTTGGAATATATATATATATATATATATATATATATATATATATATATATATATATATATATATATATATATATATATAAAATGTGTGTGTGTGTTGTGTGTGTGTGTGTGTGTGTTTGTGTGTGTACACGTATGTATGTATTCTCGTTTCCTACCTTCCTAGTCAACCTAGTTCTATCTTTCTTTGTAATTACTATCCTTCCTTAGCTCCAAACAACACACTGTTACTTATGTCACACACATTCATGCATCCCACTGAACAGATATCAGAATTTCCGGGGACTGCATTAAGCATTTTTCCCAAGTTTCTTTTTTCAATCATTATTACTCCCTCTAATACCATTCCTTTCCCCCTTCGACGAAGTCGATTTACTTCCCTTCATTATTTTTCGCCTTGGTTTGAATCGCTGTCGATCATAATGACAGAGGGAATTCCAAAAATCTCGGAGGTGGTCATCAGAGTAATTGGCCTCGTGATGGATCTGGGAAGGACTTTGAGGTTATTCGTATTTGCAAACCCTTTCCAGGTGTTTGTTCTTCCTCCTTCGATGAATGGCGAAACGATTTCAGCAGATGGAGAAAATCATTTGCAAAGCATTCTTCATGTGGTTTTCATAAACTACCACCATTACCATTATCATTATTATAAAACATTTAAATAGAGTAAAATCTAATGAAGACAATGGAACAACTAAATTTCAATCAGTATGACCACTAAGTGAATAAGACCGCTTTATCTCAAAACCACAAAATCCAAGAACTTACAAGAAAATCTGACTTCGCTTGATTCCATAAATGTGGATGAAGACTGGTAAAAGAACATTCTAATGCTGGGGAAATTTGCATTCCAGCTATCACACCTCTCTCTCTCTCTCTCTCTCTCTCTCTCTCTCTCTCTCTCTCTCTCTGCCCATATGCATACCTGTCTTTCTGAATGTGGAATATTATGCTTGATAAGTCATCACCTAAACTGTAGAGTTTAGACGCAAAACTTTAACAACTGATTAAGCAGCACCGCTGTCATTGCTAGAAATTTTAAAATCAACGTCTTAATGATGATTTGTTTCAAAATACCTCAAATTTATTCTGCAAACATCGACAAGCAGCCCATCACTGACTTTTCAGATTCACTTACGCCTTTCATGACATTCCGAGTTTCCAAACTCTTAATATGCTGCATCGAAGAGTCGGCAAAAAGAGATTTTGATATGATAATATCAACAATAACCAACAACATATAAATGTTTTCACTTTATCACGTATCTTCTTTGGCACATCTCCTTTCTTTGTCTTCGTTTGAAAAGCCTTGCAACTCAGTTTTGGTCTCTCCACTAGAACGAAAGATTTTCTGGAAATATCAAGGTTCAAAAATTGTTGCAAAGTTATTATTCCTCTTATTTTATTTTTACTGTGGAGGTCACGGCTCCATCTTCATTACTGGTGTCATTGCTAATTGGGTTGAACGTCTGAAAGGTGTGAATTCAATTATTGCAAACTAGGTTATTTGGTGAGAATAAAAGCAGCGGTTAATTGATATCCAGGCACAAAGCACACAAAAGACACCGTTCCATTGTAACGCCCTTGGTTCCTGGACCAATTAAGCTAATGGCCTGCTTGCTATTCAGTGATAATCAATTTTCATTAGACCCTAAAAAGTCAAAGCATTATTTCTTTTCGATTTTCATGTCAAAATAAATCCCTTTAGAAAAATTATAATCATGGTCTACAATACATTATAGCTGCTGACTAACCTTACAGATGTATGAGTTCAAGATGCCATAGATATAAAACATAAATTAGGCTTATTTTTACATTATTCGATTCTGGTTAACAAATATTTTCAGCTTACTTTTTTTTCGCAGAAATCTCTTAGGTATGTCCATGTATATTAGATAAAAATTTTCTACCATAAACTATAAAACTTATATATATATATATATATATATATATATATATATATATATATATATATATATATATATATATATATATGTGTGTGTGTGTGTGTGTGTGTTATAATGTGTGTGTCTGTGTGTGTGTGTGTGTGTGTGTTTTTTTTTTCTTTCTTTCCTTTTTTTTTTTGATAGTGGGTTGTCTATCATAGTCATCCTATTCGACTGGGTGGTTTTCATGGTGTAATTATCCCAGGTTGCATCCTGCCTCCTTAGGAGTCCATCACTTTTCTCACTCTGTGCGTTGTTTCTAGTAGCACACTTTTCTGCATGAGTCCTGGAGCTACTTCGGCATCTAGTTTTTCCAGATGCCTTTTCAGGGATCTTGAGATCGTGCCTAGTGCTCCTATGATTATGGGTACAATTTCCATTGGCATATCCCATATCCTTCTTATTTCGATTTTCAGGTCTTGATACTTATAAATTTTTTCTCTTTCTTTCTCATCTACTCTGGTGTTCCATGGTATCGCGACATCAATGAGTGATACTTTCTTCTTGATTTTGTCAATCAACGTCACGTCTGGTATACTGGCACGTACCACCCTATCTGTTCTGATACCATAGTCCCAGAGGATCTTTGATCGTTTTCTATCACTCCCTCAGGTTGGTGTTCGTGACACTTATTACTGGAAGCTAGCTGGTGTTTCCTGCACAGGCTCCAGTGGACGGCTTTTGTTACTGAATCATGCATTATTATTATTATTATTATTATTATTATTATTATTATTATTATTATTATTATTATTATTATTATTATTTATTATTATTATTATTTGGAGATTTCTAAAAGGAAAGGAAATGTCATTTGAAAAAACGGTCCAGAAGTACACAAACGTCTGAATAAACATTCAAAGACAAGGTGCGACATAAGAAGTCTGGACGTTTTGAGTCTTACAGGTATAAAAAAAAAGCTTGTTTATCTCTTAAGAAAGAAAGGTGCTTTCCGTGAGATGGAAATTCAGAAAGAATGGTTGATGAGCAAACTAACGTCAGAATATGATATACTCACTGAGGGACTCCAGGTAAAAAAAAATAAAATAAAACCCCAGTAATGATTTTTTTTTTTTTTTTGTAGATCGTGAATGTTGAGCACTAGGTGAATCGGATCTAAATTCAGGATACGAGAGTGACGAGGGGTCATGGCAATTTAAGAATGCTAATGGCGGTCATTGCCGAGAATGCGACGAACGTGATTAAAAGGCTGACAAAAAGTGTTCGAAAAAGTTCTTGCCCGAATTCACTCAGCGTTTCAGTTTACCGCTTGCATGTCCACTTTTAATTGTTTATATTTTAGCTTTATACAGCTCTACAAAAATATTTCTGTAAAACTGTAACTGCATTTCGAGCAAAATCGGTTGGTTTATTCAGTAAATCTTTTGTTCCAAAACCCTACCATGCTATTTTTCTGTTCATCCTCCATACAATCATACACTTGCAGAGACCTCTTTACTGGAACATTGGCCCCTACCTTGAAATATGAATACTGTTATGGCTATTTCGTTTTTTTTTTTTTTTAATTACGTTCATATATCAACCACTTTCTTCTTTTATGCTACCCTATAACGTTTATAACAGACCTTACATGTCCGAAGTGGCTTTTACACGCGCTTAATCATTCCTTTCATGTGTATATCTGGCACCGTAGGTATCCACGCAGGACAAAATTATGCATTTAATGTTGGCCAAAAGAAAAAGGCTGAAAAAGGACAAACAATTATGTGCATAAAACAGTTTTCAGCTGCTCATTTTCAATTCAAACTAACGCATAGTTTCCAATTACTGTCATAGAACAGGACGTACGTCCAGTTAAATATGGCTGCTTTAAAAGGAGAAATTACAAAAGAGAATCATTTTCACCAGAACATTAGAGTAGCTCAAAGAAGATTTATTCTCTTGCTTCCCCCTTTTTTATTATTTTTTATTATTTTACCTCGATGCTTTTCGTGTCCGCTGCAGGGAACTATGCAGGAGGAAAGGGGGCGGGGGCAGGGAATGGGGAATATGAGCGCTAAAATATTTTTTTTCGTTTTTTTCGCCAGGCATTATCCCTCTGTATTTCCGGTTCACATTATGGCGAAAAACAAACACCCTTTTCTTCTCTTTTTCGCGCTGCGATTATCCTTTTAGAGCTTATCACTGGGACCTAAGGGAGATGGTTTTCTCACGTGCTTTTCCTGCTTTTCGCTTTTTAGGGCAACATGAAAAATCCTTCTTTAATGCTAACTGTTTCTTCTTCTTTATGCAATACTTTTTACTAAAGATTTTTTCACATTATCTCAACGTCATTGTCAGTTAAATCAAATATTATATAATTAGAAAAGTTAGTTAGTTATCGGATCATTTTGTAATAAGTAAATGTAGGTCTCTCATTTTTTTATACATTTTTAAAAATGACCTCCATTCATATTTCTTGTTTTCTGACGGATAAGGGAGAAAAGTAAGTTTAAATTACCGATGACTTCGGCCTTTGTTTTCATAAAATATCGCTGAGAGAGAACGACGATTAGCTCACTACACTGCAAACACACACACACACACACACACACACACACACACATATATATATATATATATATATATATATATATATATATATATATATATATATATATATATATATATATATATATATATATATATATATATTGTTACGTGTGACGGTCTTGGTTGATCATGTATTATTCAATTTACGTAAATTTTACGGCCCTGCAAACCAAGATTACACGTAACCTGTCACTTGAAGCCAAAAGTTAACCTCAAAGACAGACGTTAATTAGCCAAAGGTCGCCAGTTAAGGGTTATTAACCTTAACAAAGAATATTTGAGATGAATTTGATTTTAAACGCAACGGTTCTCCCAAACATTCGGACGCGAGGCATACAAAAGCATCGAGATTTAACCTGATTTTGCTTACCCTAAATCCTAGGTATTTTACTGGAATAATGGGGTTGAAGCTAACAATAAAATAATTAGGCTTAATCTAGACTTTGTAAACACATATACCCTAAGTGGTGGCTGAAGGAAGAAAACAAAGAAAAAATGTGAAATACAGAAAAGTACTAGTCAATCGACGAAGCTTCAACAAGAATCGGACTTACCGTGAATGTCGAGTCGCTGCGCAAACGAGGGACCTCAGGAGTCGTATTCTGGCAGTCTTCCCAATTCACTAATTAAGATAGACGTAGGAGAGAAAGTAATAAAGAATAAAGAATATCGTTCGGACACGCACGCAGCGTCACCCTTGTTTAGTGACCGCTGGGAATCTCTCACTGTCTGACCCGACCTCGCCGTTCCCGCCAGGTGAGGGCTTATACCGCCCGGGCAATCCGACCTTGACAAAGGCATCGTCGAATGCATAGAATAAAGCTTAAGGGCCACCATAACTAGGGGTCATTGAGCGTAAACCCTCTCTGAGGCTTAGGTCCCTAATGCCCTAGCATATTTTGTTTACAAACTTTCCAGCCTATGGGGTTGTCTAATGCCTGATTGTTATTTTTAAATTGCCTATCCGGGGGCAAAGATGTTCTCTGTCGAGTCAATCGGACTAATATTCCTACCCTAAATACATCGAGGGCGAACAGCAGTAATATTTATAAAAGCTCCCCCTTAAGAGGGCCTTCACTCCTTTTCGGGCGTGAAGGTCTATACTAAACAAGCTGTTCGCCTCTCGTAGGTTACTCTCCTTCCCTGAGCAGATTAGTCCTGGTTAGCCTACCTAGCTACAGAACTACCTAACCCTAGATAGGATATGAGCTATAATCACTACTTTACCTAATTCTAATAGTACTGGAAGGTGCTCACGGTTATTATAGGCTACCTCCTACAATCATGATGTGTTTTAGACCTAGCCTAGTGGTACATTCTATGATATTCCCTAGCCTAACCTATCCTAACCCGACCGTAGCACCAACATAAGAGTTAATATTCTAACTAAATTACAACATGGTTTATGTTTAATACAATTAAAATTTACTAGTTAATTCAGGAGGGTTGCCTCATATGATAAATGGGTGCCTCACTGAGGTCTTAGGCCATGCGTGTCACGAGCATCGTGGCTCGTTTCACAATAGTTAAGATTACTGAAATTAGTTAGGCTACTTACATGATTACTGCGGCTCGGTGGTAAGTGGAAAGAACAAGGCTACTAAATTGATGTACTGTACTTTAAGGTGGCCTAGGCTAGGTACAAATAAAGGAAGAGATCACACTGGCTACCTTCTCTGGGCAAGGGGCCAGGATCACTCTTAGATGTTAGGGCACTGTGCCGAGAGGGCACTAGTGCCAGGATGAGCTTATAGCTTCGCAACTACTGGGCTCTCTTCCGCCCCTTCTTCTTCTTCTTCGGTTTCCTCCAAGGCCTATCAGTAGCTGGCCTAGCAGGTGATGAGAGCACCGACTCCGGGGACAGGCCAGAAGGGCTAGCGGGCGCGAAGTCAGGGCAACTGCAAAGCTGTGGGAGGACTCCCTACTCCGGCTGCTGCGACAACCGGAGCGAGAGCGATCTCGACTTCTGCGTCCGAGGATGCCAGTTCCTGGTCTTCCAAGGAGGTGTACCATTTCGATCCTCCAGGGTTCATCCCTGAGTCAAATTTCAAAAGAAGAATCTTGCAAAGAAGAAGTTTCGGGTGCTGGAGGCTCTCCAGTCGCGATGATCAACTGCATGGGGAATCCTAAATCTCCGGAGGAGGATTCGCCTCATGATTTAGACCCGGCATAGGGGCCTTTTCCATTGGTAGCTCAACGTCCGGGACGGACGGAGTCTGGCACTGCTCAGTGCTCGCAAGTGGCACTGGCAGCAGTTGAGGGTCAGGCATGCCTGATGAAGGGGTCCGGAGGTGCACTACCTCGCGGACGACTTGTGGTTGGCTGCGGCAGAGATTCCTGCCCCAGCAGGAGATCGTAGCCTCTCCTGAGTTTTGTTCGGGGTGTCCGCTGGGCGTTGCTTGCTTGGGCAGCCCTCCCAATTTGTGGAGTGGTCTGCCCGCTTGCACGTCCTGCAGCGGTACTGCTCCTCCTGAATCTCTCTTCGGGAGGGGGAGAACCTCTTGGTGGGCCAGCCCTTCGCGATTGGAGAGGGCTAGGCCTGAAATAGGTTGGGTGGTGCCCTTCCGCGGACCACTTTGGTGGGCGGAAGGTGGAGGTTTGTCATGGTTGAGAGTTTTAGATGGGGCCTCCGTGGAGGAGGTAACGTGGCTGCGGAGTGGCGTTGGTGACGGGCTTCCGCAGAAGATCCCGACCCAACAAGAAGGCCACTCGGGCCGAATTCCACCTACCACGCCGAGGCGGTGGGGTATCGTGCCCCAAGGTGTCATAACCTGGAGTTGGACCGTGGGAACGGTGATGGTGTGGCCCTCTATCCACTTCATTTCCCACCGGGTTTCTTCGTCAACCATGGCACCGGCTGGCACTTGGGCCCTAGTGATCAGGCTAATGTCTGCCGCAGTGTCTACTGTGACCGGAAGGGTCACTGGCAGGCTAGTGCTCTGAAGAGGGCCACCGAGATGAACTGGGTTTCCAGTCTCTCGGGGTAAAGGATCCGGTGCGGACCAGCAGCAGAAAATGAAGTGCTGATTAGGTTGACAAATTTGGTGGTGGGGACATGATGTGGACAGGCCGGAGATCCAGCATTGTAGTGGCTAGCAGCCCCACAGGATTTGCACGGGCATTTTGGATGGGCCCGGTGGCCTGCAGTAACTGTTGGAGGAGAGGGCTGAGCGGGTGAATCGGGAGCGGAGTCCTGGCTGGTAGGGTTAGGCTGCTTATTAGTGCCAAGTTTGTATCGGCACTCAGCTTCAGCGTGGCCCCCCTTCTTGCAATAGTTGCACAGGGTCTTGCTAGGCAGTCCATTCTTCGGGCGAGTGGAGTTCGAGAGGTAGGCCGGAGGGATGATTCGCTTCTGAGAGGTGCTATGCGACTGATTGAAGGTTTCCCACGAATCAGCCATGCGACAAGCTTCCATAAGTGTGGAGGGCTGTTTATCGTTAAGATATACAGCAAGGGGCCCTGGCACACATTGGAAAAGGTCTTCTTCTAGCATGGTCCGATTGAAGAGATCCTCAAACGTCGTGCAGGCCAAGGAGTCGAACCAGCGTGTACCGGACTGGGTTTTGTGACATGCCCATTCTGTCCAAGACCAGCCGACTTCCTTGGCAAGACCTCGGAACCGTTGTCTCCATTTTTCTGGGGTTAACTCGTAGGCCTTTGTAATGACTCTACGAACTTCCGCCATGTTGCCTCTCTGGCTCTTCTCCAGTGAGCGAAGCGCTGCCTTGGCTTTTCCTCCATATGCTTGGCTAGTATTAAGGCTCTCTCCGTCTCCGTGGTGCTGTAGTTATCGAAAGAGCCTCGATCTCCTCCAGCCATGCTTCTGGCTCGTCCTCAGTCCACTTGGGGACTAGGGAATTGATGCTCGAAATTGGAGCGTTTGATGCAGCAGGTGTAGGACTGGAGGCTTGATGGCTAGCCATAGCTTCGGCATTCTCCATTTTCGCTCTCTCAAGCTCGAGCTCCTTCTCCTTTAGGGCTAACTCTGTTTCCTTGCAGGCTAACTCATGCTGTCTCCTTCTTTCTTCTCTTTCCTCTTCATATTGCCTTTGCTCGGCGTCATACACCCTCTTCTTCTTCATACTTCCTCTGCTCGGCTTCATACTTCCTCTGCTCGAGTCTTTCTTCCTTCTCCCTTGGCCAAGTCGTCCACTTGCTCCTTAACCCAGGTGGTAAGTTCCGAGCCGGTGAGACCTGCCACCGTCCCCAGCCCCAGGAAAGTTTTATAATGCTCTGCTGCCATGGTTCTGGTGGGGAAGGGCGTCTAACCGGGTCGACGGGCGTACTTGGGCAGCGAGGAAGTGTCTCTTCAATGACGTGGCACCCTTTCAAAAGGTGGCACTGTAGTTTGGGTGTGCCGTGTACAGGTCACACTGGTGGCACTCAGTATCCCTAGGCACTGGTGCAGGTTAGGTTCCAGAAGAACCTTCTCTTCTGTGTTCCCTTTTGGTTTTGTTTTATTTATTTTTTCTGGATTCTTGCTTGGTGGCACTTATGGTGCCAATGTGTTCCTAGGGACCCTCTACTGGAGTCCAACTAGGCTATATGGGAGGAAAGGCACTCTACACCCCTGCAGAGTGCAACAATCGAATGAGAGAAAAGGGAAGGTAAAAGAGAGAGAGAGAGAGATAGAGAAGTAAGCTATTCCAGGGATGAGTGCTGCAAATTATTGGCACTGTGGAATAAAGTGAATTTGGGTTTTTTTTTTTTTTTTTTTTTAAAGATCCTCGTGAGTGGCTGGTCCCAGTACCGGCCCCAGTGCTGGCCCCTTCTTTTTCAGAGGGTGAAAACTACTGTTTGCTTCGGTCTGGATAGCAGGCCTCACTCGTGACCGACAGTTTATCACTGTATTGTAATTACTCTTAACTTGTCCTCATCTATTGTGGGACAGAGGTGTTTCTTTTATTTGGTTTAAGTATTCGAATTAATTAGCCTAGTGTCGGCCGTTCTTTCTTTGAAGAGGGTCACGTACACTTAGGTTAGGAATGCTTACTTGAATGACGAGAGAGAGAGAGAGAGAGAGAGAGAGAGAGAGAGAGAGAGAGAGAGATTTTCAATCAGCGAATTTCTTGCTGCTTGAGAACATGTAAACAAAGATTTTATACATGCACAATGGCATGGATCTTAATAAAATGATATAGATGCGTCGTCTTGGCTTCCTTAGGGATTACTTTATTATCTTAATTTTCCCGGGAGCCGACGTCACAAAAGTTTATCGTAAAATTTTAAATTTTCTTTATATGATTTTTATAGTAGGTATTCGTATAGGAACTTGTTATTACTCCTAACTAAGGCCTATCTTTCCCTGCC
This sequence comes from Macrobrachium rosenbergii, assembly GCF_040412425.1. NCBI lineage: Eukaryota > Metazoa > Arthropoda > Malacostraca > Decapoda > Palaemonidae > Macrobrachium > Macrobrachium rosenbergii. The sequence continues at coordinate 62,724,473 of NC_089747.1, read as the reverse complement.
TAAATTATCTTTTGGTTTTTTTTTTGTCTACCGAAGTCTGTCTAACTTCTACTACGCCGAGAAAGTAGGCTAGTTCCAAAAGGGCTGGGAGCAGAGTGGTCACAACAGAGAATGACAATAACAAGGTCTTAAGATGGCGGAAAATCCCGTTAGGCCTAAATTTCAAAGACAACCTCAAAAAATGGCGTTCTTACAAACTAGTTTAAACAATTTCAAAACAACCGGCGGAGGAATCCAAGATGGTATTTTCTTTTAGCACAAATTCAAACAACGAAACAAATGCAGGTATCCAGATTTTACTTTAAATATACCAATCATGCATAGCGTTTTACGTTAAGGATGGAAAACTAAATTACCAAACAACTTTGTGTCTTTTTGTTATCGTTTCCTCACCCGGACATTACACAAAAAGAATGAAAAGAGAAATGCTAGCCTGCCTGCGTAAATTTACGTTGTTGAACGGTACCTTTATTGTAAAATTACTATTTCAGTTCGTTTGCTACTTCACTGACACGGTTTTGAATGATTCCCGCTATATGCAAACAATAACGATCGGAATTGCCGACGCGATTTCTAAATTACTTTGTGTACATGAAACAGGCTCCGCTTTTCCGGCCTTAAGATACGTTATGGACGACTTAACTCAATGTCCGAACACAGTAAAAATGCCATTCATAAATTATGTCTCTCGTTATAAATTATGTCTCACTCTGTTTCTACACCCTTTCCTACCTATGCTAATTCTCGCTACACTTGTTATTATAACTATTCTCTTTACTGCTTATTATTATGCCTGGTTCCTTGTTTGGAAGAATGAAATGGAAATCAATATCTGACTTTTATTTTTTTTTTTTTTATTTTTTTTATTTTTTTTTTTTGGAATTAATGTAATTTAATTTCCTTTTCTCCAGATTCTTTCTCTAAAATGTACTTTAGATTCTACGCAAGGTCGCCAATGTTACGTGTGACGGTCTTGGTTGATCATGTATTATTCAATTTACGTAAATTTTACGGCCCTGCAAACCAAGATTACACGTAACCTGTCACTTGAAGCCAAAAGTTAACCTCAAAGACAGACGTTAATTAGCCAAAGGTCGCCAGTTAAGGGTTATTAACCTTAACAAAGAATATTTGAGATGAATTTGATTTTAAACGCAACGGTTCTCCCAAACATTCGGACGCGAGGCATACAAAAGCATCGAGATTTAACCTGATTTTTGCTTACCTAAATCCTAGGTATTTTACTGGAATAATGGGGTTGAAGCTAACAATAAAATAATTAGGCTTAATCTAGACTTTGTAAACACATATACCCTAAGTGGTGGCTGAAGGAAGAAAACAAAGAAAAAAATGTGAAATACAGAAAAGTACTAGTCAATCGACGAAGCTTTAACAAGAATCGGACTTACCGTGAATGTCGAGTCGCTGCGCAAACGAGGGACCTCAGGAGTCGTATTCTGGCAGTCTTCCCAATTCACTAATTAAGATAGACGTAGGAGAGAAAGTAATAAAGAATAAAGAATATCGTTCGGACACGCACGCAGCGTCACCCTCGTTTAGTGACCGCTGGGATCTCTCTCACTGTCTGACCCGACTCGCTTCGTTCCCGCCAGGTGAGGGCTTATACCGCCCCAGGCAATCCGACCTTGACAAAGGCATCGTCGAATGCATAGAATAAAGCTTAAGGGCCACCATAACTAGGGGTCATTGAGCGTAAACCCTCTCTGAGGCTTAGGTCCCTAATGCCCTAGCATATTTTGTTTACAAACTTTCCAGCCTATGCAGCGCCATTTGTCTACTGCGGTGATTGTTATTTTTAAATTGCCTACCTATCCTACCGACAGAGATGTTCTCTGTCTCAGGTGAATCGGACTAATATTCCTATCCCTAAATACATCGAGGGCGAACAGCAGTAATATTTATAAAAATATATATATATATATATATATATATATATATATATATATATATATATATATATATATATATATATATATATATATATATATATATATATATGTCATTTTATATATATTATATATATAATATATATACTGTGATATATATTTATATATATATATATATATATATATATATATATATATATATATATATATATATATATATATATATATTATGTCTTTCCCACTATATTGCCATGAATCAACACCAATCAGCTGAAAACTGGGAGAGAATGACCCTCATTCTAAAAATCTGCCGATTCTCAGAGGAAAAGAAGTAAGCCAAATACCAAGGACAAACCTTTGGAACTCTTCCAAGTCTTCCCGAGTGTTTTCCCGGGAAACTGAGGACTGTGGAAACAGCAAAGTTTGGAAGTATTATTCTTTCTTGGGAGGAAAATGTCGGTATTTAACCTCCCTCCTTTTTTGTTTCTCAATTTAACATTTTTTTTTTCATACAGGTGAGTAAAGTAGGGAAGGTTTTTACTATTATTTTTATAACATAAATCAGCTTTTTATAATGATATGAATCAAGCCCTTTAAGTAACAGTTTATATATATATATATATATATATATATATATATATATATATAGTATATATATATATATATATATATATATATATACATATACAGTATATAAAGAATCCGTAACAGAAGATTACTTAGAATATTCTTTTGATATAATCTGTAAAACAACAGTGAGTGTCTTTCAAGTTTAGTCGCCAAATATCAGACTTTCACAAAAATCAGACTTTTAAATTGTCAGAAGGCGAAGTCAAATGATTGAAATACTTTCTCTATTAGCAATTTTTTTAAGTAATTATATCTCAGTCGTGAACTTTTTACCTAAGTTAGGCAAGAGTGAATATGTGTGAATGTAATTTAGCATGTTAATATCTAAAGATTAAATTGGTAAAATATATACCACGTTTATCGATCTATAAAGTATTTATGGAGCCGAGTGCTTTCGAATACATTTTTTTTTAATTGGTCTTTTTATTGTGTTATAGCTCTAACATTTATATGAAAAATTTGGGACAACATTATAGAACTTATTGATTAATAAGATGCTTATAAATTTCTCCTCCAACTTTGTATATTCTTTAATTTTGCTTTTATGCAGCGAAATTTGTGTCGCTCCTTTCTTTGAAACATTTCTTCCATGAAATTATATCATATTGTGAAAGTTGCAACACTTTGAGCTAAAAAAATGGAATAAATAATTATTTCGAGAAAATAACGATGTAATTAATACTGATTCTGATAAATATCTGGAAAGGTTCTGGTGTTACTTCAAAGATAATTATCATGGTTCTTATCGTTTCCCCTTTTCGTTGATTTTGTTTTATAATAATTTTAATGAATTAGCTTTTCGCTTTACATTTTCTTTTCTTGTTCTGCCAAACGAATACTCTGTCTGTCAGAAGCTTGTCAGTAAGATTTTTTGGATTTTTTATTTTGCGGAAGTGGAGGCATATGGCACCACTTATCAATATATTGCTTAGAATATTGTCATTTGGATTACTAAGTTGTTATTATAATGCCAGTCCTGAAATAAATAGTACTTTAACTCTACTTTATTTTCACCCAATTCCCATTTACTGAAAGATTGTTTTTGTGGTTGAAACAAACAGCCTGTATTTCAGATCTAAAAATCTACTTCGTAGCCATTTTTTCTTTTATTTTGATGTAACGACATAAGACGATTTTCACAGCATGAGATTAGATCCTAGAATTATATCCTAAAATTAACTTAACTTTATTCATGAGGATTTCGACATATATATCATTAATAATAATAGTAGTAAAAGTTTTAGTAGTAATAATAGAAGTGAAATAACATAACCTTCACTTAATCTTCCAATGTGTTTCATATGGGAAATTTTTCGTGTTGGTAGGAAAGGTTTTGCAGCATTGTGATACACTTTTAAAATTCTTGATGACACATTTCACTCTCAAAATTTCGTAAAAGGACATTGAAAACGGAGACTTTTAAAAACAAGTAGGCATTATCAGCCTCTCTCTCTCTCTCTCTCTCTCTCTCTCTCTCTCTCTCTCTCTCTCTCTCTCTCTCTCTCTCTCTTTTTATAGCCACACAACTTCACTGTGAATATCTGTTTCTACTACTTGTGTTATATACAAATTATGCAGAGTAGTTTAGACTCAAATATAAATATATATATATATATATATATATATATATATATATATATATATATATATATATATATATATATATATATATATATATATATATAACATTTACATATATAAATATATATATATATATATATATATATATATATATATATATATATATATATATATATATATGTATGTATATATATATATATATATATATATATATATATATATGTATATATGTATATATATATATATATATATATATATATATATATAATATAATATATATATATATAAATATATATATATATATATATATATATAATATATTATATATATATATATGTACATGTACATATAAATTTTAAATTGATTTTTTTTAATTTCATACCATAAATTAATTGATCACCTAAAACTTCGTATTCAGAAGCTGATTTTTCATAAATGTGTAATCAACAGTGGAAAGATAATTACAGTACTATGCACAGTAGCAGTTGTTATTTGACGCTGTTAAACAGTTTAGTACCTATATGTGCGCGAGTATTGTGTACCTGTGCTAAGGGATAATTTTTATGTAGCCTTCTCCTGTTGTATTTGAAAACACAGAAAAGGAATAGTGAAATACTATAAAGCGAACCGTGACATTTTCGTTTTTCCACGTCAATGAAGTTTCTACGCAAATCTCGATTTCCTCAAAATATCAGCTTGCAAAGTTCGCCAATCGGAAAATATTTCGACAACGGAAACTTGTAACGAAATGGAGTTTCGCTGTGCAGAAATTTTTTCACTGAATTCAACTCTCACGGCCTTAAAAAGATTTATTATGATGACAGAGCAAGGTTTAAAAACAAAGTTTTCTGAAATAAAGGTGAATTTGATACATAAATACAAATATGTAATTCTTTTTTTTTTGGGGGGGGAGAGCATACAAATAAATGGAAGATTATATGTTGTATGTACCGTTAGTGAATATCAATGAATTCTACAGTGTCTGAGAAAATATACAAAAATCTAAAAAAGCAAAATTCTCTCTCTCTCTCTCTCTCTCTCTCTCTCTCTCTCTCTCTCTCTCTCTCTCTCTCTCTCTCTATCTACATATATATATTTCATATATATATATATACATATATATATATATATATATATATATATATATATATATATATATATATATATATATATATATATATATATATATATAAATATATATATATATATATATATATATTCTTATATTTTTAAAGTCCTTTGGCTGATGAGTTAGTCATTGATTACTGTAATTTATGTAGCCCTGCTCTACCAAAGACCCACATAATCCTGTCAATTAAAGCTAAAAGCTACCCCAACAGACAGACAATTACTTAATTAGATCAGGTCACCAGTCGGAACTATGTTATTGAATAATTTGATTATTTCTGGAACAAATGAATTACATGAAACCCATTTATTGCCCACCTAGTCCCAGCAAAGAAAGAATGCCCTGTTACAGTGAGGGAATTTACATGAGCCAATTAGTCCTCTTCAGACACAGAAATATTTTCCCTACTTCAGTTATAACGCAACGGATGATGGTTCTAGTAGCTCACTCATTAGCAAGATGAGTATATTAAATAATTAATGGCTATTCCTCTTAAACAATGGTGTTACCAGGTTCCAAGGCTTGCTTGAGTATTACTTATAATTGACCTCTCCCTAAATCCTACTTGCTGCAAGGGGAATATATTATGCAATCCCACTAGGCAATAATGGTTATACTTCATCTACTAGACTTCATACAGGACATATGGTTCCACCAGGATCTCTAGTCAGTGGCTGAGGAAGGGGGAAAAATGGAAATAGGAGTACAGTGGAAGAAATACCAGCAGTCGGCGAATACTTGTCAATTCCAGACTTAAGGTCACGTAGGCTGCTTGCCCACTGCAATGGATCCCAGGGATTCTGGAACAACGCTTAACGTTGATTCACTTAGTAGATAAAAGATGAAGAGAAGGGACAAAGGACAGAATTATCAGGAGCACAGACGAGTGCGTGTGCCCTCTAGGATTGCCGTGTTCTCTCTCTCTTTGACTTTCTTTGGTCAGATTGGGCTGCTGTGTTCTCGTAAAACAATGCTCCTTCCATAGCCTCTGCCAGTCTGAAAAAATGACAAAACATCGCCGATACATAGAACAGAGAAAAGGAATGCTTAAGAACACCCTCACTAGAGGCGATCTGGTGAAAACCTCCCTGTTGGATAGGTCTCTAATTTTGAAAACCCAACCTAGCCCACTTTCCTCTGCTTTTCCCAGAGAGTTCTTCTTGTCTTTGTTAGGAGTATTTTCCTACTAAAAAAATGCAGGGAGGTCGAACAGCAGAATATTTATAAAAGCTTAAGAAGGCCTTCACTCCCTTTTGGGGGTGAAGGTCTGTACTATGCAAGCTGTTCGCCTCAATTACTTTACTCCTCTTCCCTGAGCATATTTGTCCCTTGCAATCTAACTAGCCATGGATCCACCTAACTCTAGAAAGGATATGAGCTTTAATCACCTGCTTCTACAGACTCCTAACTGTACATAAAGGTGCTTACGGTTATCATGTGCTACCTCTTATGATCGTGATGCTTAGACCTAACCAAATGGTACATTCTATGGTATCTTCTATAGACTAATCTTTTAGAACACGGCCGTAGCACCAAAGTAGAGGACAATGAACTAGCTAAGTTACAATGGTTTGCACTACAATTTGTAATTACTGTTCGGTACATGAGGCTTGCCTCATATGACAAATGCTTGCCTCACTGAGGCATTAGGCCATGCATGTCATGAGCTTAGTGGCTCTCTTCACCATAGTTTAGAATGGCTGGTTTTCAACTACAATGTACTTACGTGGTTACTGTGGCTCGATGGAAGGTGTAAGTGACAAGGGTACTGCTAAAATGTACACAATCTGGTCTAGGCTATAGTATGATAGAGATCACGCTGGCTACCTCCTCTGTGCAAGAAGCCAGGATGACTCTAAGATGGAAAGGCAATGTGCCAAGGGGGCACTAGTGCCAGGATGAGCTCATGGCTCTGCAACTACTGGGCTCTCTTCCGCCCCTTTTTCTTCTTTTTCAGGTTCCTCCAAGGCCTATCTATGTCCGACTTAGGAGGTAATGAGGGCACCGGCTCTGGGGAAAGGCCAGAAGGGCTAACAAACGAAGTCAGGGTCAAACCTCTTTCAGAAGCTACAGGAGGGCTCCCTACTCAGGCTGCTGCGACAACCAGAGCAAGAGCGATCTTGACCTCTGCGTACCTGGGAGGCCAGTTCCTGGTCTCCCTAAGGTGTTGCAGTTTGATCCACCAGGGGTGGCCAAGATTGGATTCTGTTCTGGCTAGTGGTTCTGTGGCATCTTTTGGGGGAGCAGTGCAAAAGTATGGTTTAAAAATTTTTTTCTTGAACAATCTTTTTTGGGTTAAGCAAGGAGGTGTTAGGTTTTTCAGTTGTTAATTTGAAACAGCCTTGCTTCGTTTGTTAACCTGCACTCCTGTTTTGTGTGAGGAGGCGAGGTTATGCTTGTCTCTTTGTGTTTTTCTTCCTCAGTCAGGTTTTGGAAGGCAGATTGACAGGTTCTCGTAATGCAGTCGAGAACAAGTAGCAGCAGTTTTTGAAGTATCATCTGGTAGTTGGTGATGGTCTTGACACAGCAGGTTGTCAAGGAGAACGTCAACCCAGCTCCTGAGGTCGAGGTGGTGACCAAACCATGGTTTCTAGTTTTGAGGAGATAGCCTTCTGGGGCAGTGAAGTGGCTGTCGCATCGACTCTGTCGTGGTCTTTGGTGATGTCTCTGGTGATGTCTCTGCAGTGTACGATGGTCGACCTTGAGGATCGTGGTTCTGTTTATGATATGTTTATCTCATTTAGATATGCTGAAGGAACAGTGTACGGCTCTGAGTAATTATTATGATGGTTTATTTCACTTTGTGTGATGTATGATAGTTCATTACCTGGTTATTTATTAGTGAGGAGCAAGAGTATGGCTCTTATTGTTATTGCAATTTGTGATGAGTAAGTGTATGGCTCGTACTAATTATTGTTATTGGTTATTATTATTGGTAGTGAATAAGTGTATGGTTAAATGGTTATTGGTTTATTTAGTGCTGCTGCTTAACGAGTTTATAGATCAGTTTATTCTGTTAACTGTTTATCTTTTATTTAAATTTAAAGTTATTTGAATTTGATTTGTAATTTTTGATAATGACCATTTATGTTGTCTCTGTGCTTCCCAAAACCCAAGCTCATTGTAATTATTGTAAATAACTTACTGTGGGTTAATAAATTAGGTTTAAGCTACTTGAGTATTTTCTTCTGCTCCCTCCTCCTTGGGTTGTTGCAGTCCATCAGACCATTCCAGTCCCATTTTTATTTATGGATTATGAATCTGGTGGTCATGTAGAAAAGTGACCATGACACATTGGGACGGATTTGGTGAGGGAGAAGTGTTGGGTGCCGGAGGCTCACCGGTTGCCATGATTAGTGCCGTGAGGGATCCTGGATCTCCCGGAGGAGGATCCACCTCATGATCAAGACCTGGCACAGGGTCCCCTTGATTGGTGGCTCAACGTCCCAGCCAGACAGAGCGTGGCACTGCTCAACGCTTGCAAGTGGTACTGGCAGCGATTGAGGGCCAGGTATGCCTGACAGGGGGTCCGGAGGTGCAATACCTCGCTGATGGCTTGAATTGGGCTGAGACAGAGATTCCTGCCCCAGCTGGAGATCAGAGCCTCTCAAAGAGTCTTGCTCGCGAGTGTCCGCAGGGTGTTGCTTATTTGGGCAGCCCTCCCAATTAGTGGATTGGCCTGTCCGTTTGCACGTCCTACTCCGGTACTGCTCTTCCTGAATGTCTCTTTGGGGAGAGGGAGGACCTCTTTGTTGGCCGTCCTTTCGTGGATGGAGAGGACTAGGCCGAGAACGGTTTGGTGTGTGCCCCTTCCGCTGGCCACTTCAGTGGGTGGAAGGTCGTTTTTCTTCTTGGGGTGCTCCTCCAGTCTGGGCCTCCGGGGAGGTGGTAGCATGGCCGTGAAGTGGCAGTGGGGAAGGGCTTCCCCAGAGGAGGTCCCAACCCAACAGGAAATCCACTCCAGGCCAAATTCCACCCACCACACCAAGGCGGTGGGGTAGTGTGGCCCAAGGTATCGTGACCTGGGGCTTGACTGTGGGAACAGTTGTGGTGTGACCCTCTATCCACTTCATCTCCCACGGGGTGTGCTCATCAACCGTGGCACTGACAGGCACTTGGGCCCTGGAGATCAGACTAATGTCTGCTGCAGTGTCTACTGTGACCGGAAGGGCCACAGGCAGGATAGAGCCCTTAAGGGGGGTCACCGAGATGAACTGGGTCTCCAGTCTCTTGGGGCACAGTATCTTTTGCGGCCCGGCCACGGAGAATGAGGTGCTAATGAGGTTGACAAACTTGATGGTGGGGACATGATGTGGACAGGCCAGATGTCCAGCACTGTAGTGGCCGGCAGCACCACAGGATCGGCACAGGCCCTCTGTAGGGGCTCGGTGACCTGCAATGACTGTTGGTGGAGAGGGTTGAGTGGATGGAGAGGGAGAGGAGTTCTGGCTGTCAGTAGGAGGCTACTTATTAGTGCTTAGCTTGTATTGGCACTCAGTTTCAGTGTGCCTCACCTCCTTACAGTAGGTACACGTAGGCTTGCTAGGCAGTCCATTCTTCGGGCAAGTCGAGCTTGAGAGGTATTCGGGTGGTAGTATGTGCCGCTGAGATGTGCTGTGGGACTGGTTGAAGGTTTCCTGCCATACTGCAGGCTTCCATAATGGTGGTGGGTTGCTTATCATTTAGATATACAGCAAGGGGCCCAGGCACGCATTGGTAAAGTTCCTCCAGCATGGTTCGATTGAAGAGGTCCTCAAACAGTGCAAGACAAGGAGTCGAACCAGCAGGTACCAGACTGGGTCTTGTGACAGGCCCATTCAGTCCAGGACCAGCCAACTTCCTTGGCAAGACCTCGGAACCACTGTCTCCATTTCTCCGGGGTTATTTCGTAGGCCTTCGTGATGACTCTACGTACTTCAACCATGTCGCCTCTCTGACTATTCTCCAGTGAGCGAAGGGCTGCCTTAGCTTTTCCCTCCATGTGCTTAGCAAGCACCAAGGCCCTCTCTGTCACAGTGGTGTTATAGTTGTCAAAGAGTGCCTCTATCTCCTCCAACCATGCTTCTGGCTCGTCTTCAGTCCACCTGGGGATGAGGGAATTAATATCCATAATTTATTAAGATGCAGTGTCTGTTGGCTGTATAAATATTAAATTATTATCACAATGGTAATTTTAGACACCGTAAAAAGAGCTGCAACTGTTTATGGCTTCCTCTGAGTGTTAATGAATGTGTTTCAGTATCCTTTGGCGTTTCCGAGGGAAATTGTAGGCCGAAGTCTGATTGGTCTAATAGAAAAATTTTTGATATATGGTGATTTGTTAGTGGATTAAGCACTTAGATATGATGATGGTGATAACTCAAGGTACTTAAGAATTTGTATTTTATTGGCAAGGTATAATTAAGATATGTTTGGCTT
>NC_089747.1:62668808-62711308 GCF_040412425.1 Macrobrachium rosenbergii | reverse complement strand
CTCTTATTAATCACCATTAAATTCGTTATGAGTTCCTTTATCGAGAAATAGATTTGCAAATCTTTAAACGGTCCCTTACAGGTGCAAAGATTACTTAGTACAGAAAGAGGTCTTAATATAGGTTATAATTGCCCTTATATGAAGAATTCACACTCAATAAGCTAGTATGCGTCCGTAAGTACTTTTGTTTATACAAAAGTCTTTATGCATACATACATACATATATAAAGTTCTTCATTGGGTGGGTAACTAGAGCTCTCGGCTAGCACGCTGTTGGCCCAGCGTTCGAGTCTCCGACCGGCCGATGAAGAATTAGAGGAATTTATTTCTGGTGATAGAAATTCATTTCTCGTCATAATGTGGTTCGGATTCCACAATAAGCTGTAGGTCCCGTTGCTAGGTAACCAATTAGTTCTTAGCCACGTAAAATAAGTCTAATTTTTCAGGCCAGCCATATATATATATATATATATATATATATATATATATATATATATATATATATATATATATATATATATATATATATATATATATATATATATAAAGACTTTTGCATGCGCTGAATAATGCGAGTAAGTATATTGTCTGTGTATGTGGCTGTATGTTTGATATAAAAAATAATGATTGGAATTAAAGATGAAATAAAAATTCACGTATTACTGCCCCTTAAACCAAAATTTTGAGTACCTTTTCACAGCTTGTTTATTATTTATTTTTATTTTTTCAAATTCACGCCATCAAACTTTTGTTTTGCACCCGTAGAAAACAAGTGGACATCAGCTTTTATGTACGAACAGTCATAAATAACGAGTGAATATGAATGGTACTACCCGGAAAAAAATATGTAAAAAACCTTCTTGAAATGTAAATATTTTCATCCACCTTGCATTGCACGATATATCGCACCAAACAAAATAAAAAGTGAAATTCGAAAAATAAAAAACGTAGCTGCCTTCATATGTCCTCTACGAAACTCGTTAATAAAGAGAAGTAACTAATGACTTTGATGTGAAATTTAGTTTATGCGTTTCATGGGACAAATATCTTGAAAACCATAAATTCCAACGTATTATACTAAAAACCTCAATTCTCGGTAATATTATATCTATTACTATTTTCCTTAACTTTATTATTAATGAACAATATTGAAACTAAGTATTTATTTTCTTTGAATTTTTTTCTTACAGAATTTTGTCTTTTTTCGGAATTTGTCCTCTTAGATTTTCCTTCCTCTGAACATCCTAGGAATATTTAGCTTGAATTGAAAATGTGAAAATCTCTCTCTCTCTCTCTCTCTCTCTCTCTCTCTCTCTCTCTCTCTCTCTCTCTCTCTCTCTCTCTCTCTCTCTCTCTGTTTAATAATCTGATATTCCTTTATCCTTCGAGAATAAAAAATCAATGACTTTTTATTCCAGGAATGACCGGACATTCGTAATGAATTAGTTCAACCCTCTAAAGTATTTTTTTCAAGTTCTAAAATAATAACAAAGTAAATATTTGAAGTTCAGTGGTAATTATAAAATTTCCTTATCCTTCAAAAACCCACGAGGACGTATTTCAGTTAAGTCTGTTTTAATTACCTTTTGTTCTTCGTAACTCAATAACGAGTCGTTTGTCTTTTTTTTCGTGCTGAAAATACTTATTCTTGTAAAACTGCGTAAAAAATTATCCCTTCTTGAATATCAAATGTTCCGAAACAAATGAAAAAATGCACGAAGACACACACAGAGACACACACACACACACACATATATATATATATATATATATATATATATATATATATATATATATATATATATATATATATATATATATATATATATATATATATATATATATACATATATATATATATATATATATATATATATATATATATATATATATATATATATATATATATATATATATATATATATATATATATATATATATATATATATATATATATATATATATATATATATATATATATATATATATATATATATATATATATATATATATATATATTTATATATATATATATATATATATATATATATATATATATATATATATATATATATATATATATATATCTGTGTACTGTATATATATATATATATACACACACATTTTCAGTTCATATATCCTACTTGATTTGGAGAAAGAACAAGTAAAAAATGCGCCGAAGTTTCTTCGGCGCAATCGAGTTTTCTGTATAGCGCATGATCAAGGCCACCAAAAATACATCTATTTTTAGGTGGCCCATGAAACTCTCAGCCCGCCGCGGTGGCCTGTGTTGTTGCATTGCCAGAAGCACAATTATGGTCAACTTTAAACTTAAATAAAATAAAAAGTACTGAGGCTAGGGGGCTGCAATTTGGTATGTTTGACGATTGGAGAGTGGATGCTCAACATAGCAATTTGCAGCCTTCTAGCCTCAGTAGTTTTTAAGATCTGAGGGCGGACAGAAAAAAGTGCAGACAGACAGACAAAGCCGGCACAATAGTTTTCTTTTCGGAAAACTAAAAATTGAAAATTGCATTGACACTTAAGTAATCTTATATATATATTTATATATATATATATATATATATATATATATATATATATATATATATATATATATATATATATATATATATATATATATATATATATATATATATATATATATATATATATATATATTGATTTTAAGATGAAAATGGGAAAATTAGTCTCCAGGGGTAAGAAAACCCTTGTCCGAATTATGTATATTTTTATCGCTTTCGTAAAGTAACATATTGACCCGAAGTTGTCAATGTTCCTTTGACCTTTAATCTTCAGCAAACGAAAACTCTAAAAGCTTCTCTATTTCCTGTACAGTTACAGAAAAGCAAACTTGAAAAATTCCTTGCAACAATCAAACATATGCTAGCCTTTGGGGACTAACTTAATAATAAATTCTGATTTCTTTCCTTCATCTATCGAGAATTTGTCGTTTAAGGATTTGTCGCACTTTGCCAAGAGTAAAATTTATTTAACCTGATCATATAACATTGAACATTAATTACTGACATAGGTTCTCCTTCATAATTACTAGTTATGTTGGAACACTAATTATTAAATAGAAACCCTTACAGTAACATAATAGAAAAAGTCTTACCTACAGAGCCACGAGCCATTCTGTGAATGCTACACTGTGGTTGTAACCAAGAAAATAAAAGATAAAGATAATGATTTTTTAAGTGTGTTATTAAAAAATTAATATAGGCATAGTTTTAACATAGAAATTCTGCATTTCCATATCCATTATCTTTCTCGTTTATACGCACATTTTTTTTTTTTATGTTTCCAGTGAAATATTTTTATAATTTATTTACAATAAGCCACCCCATAAGAACGTTGGCGAAAAGTAACCTTTGTACTCTCCAATCTTTCTATGAGAGAGAGAGAGAGAGAGAGAGAGAGAGAGAGAGAGAGAGAGAGAACTGAAGAATGGAAGTGAACATCTTGTACTAAGTTGCCTTGATTGCCTTTTTTATCAAAGCCTCTAGTCCGTTTGATACTAGATTCTTAGTGTGGAAAATATAGGTGATAGGAGATAAGCGTTCCTTATAGGATAAAAACCTCATCTAGTAAAGCGCCACCATAATTCATCTTTTGCCAATGGAAGCCTCGTGGAGTGGAAGAGATCTCTTCGTGTAATAAGGAAATGATGGAGACTTTGATTAAAGCCTATGGTCTATAAAAGCTAAGTCGTATAAAGCAGTTTTTTTTCCTCTGTAGACATTCACTCCTATGCGCTATTCTACCTATGTAAAATAATGCTACTGGAGAACAACGTGGGTTAACCCTCTATAGACATTCACTCCAGAGGGAAAAAAACTGCTTTATACGACTTAGCTTTCTTTTGTTAACTATGTAATAAACTTTTTAAATTAATTATTATTAGCATGGTGCTTAACGAGTTGTAATATATATAATATGAACTATCATAAGAAAGCAAATAAATATAATATACCTAAGGACATGCTTTCATCTACCTGTATTTTATAAGACAGAATTTATTGTATAAATATAATCTCTGTTGAAGGTAAACTGAAAATTTTTTAAAGATATATTATTATCTTTGAAAAATTTTCGGTTTACCTTCAACAGAGATTATACTTATAAAATAAATTCTGTCATATAAAATACAGGTAGATGAAAGCATGTCCTTAGGTATCTTATATTTATTTGCTTTCTTATGATAGTTCATAAGAGAAAAACATTGTAATGTTTTTAAAAGTGAGGAAGCCACTGCAATAATGATTTTCTTACAAAAAAAATATATTGTTTTTTCAAGATAGAGAGAATATCTTTTCTAACAGATTATACGGAAGAGAAGTAGCCTGCAGATTCTCAGTCTTCGGAAAACAGTGTATTGTATAATTCTGCTTTGATAAGGATTAGAAGAAATATATAACAGAAACATTATTCATCATTCTATTCTCACCAGTTATACTTCTGGGCTTTTCATGTATGCTTAATATCTTACAAATTACAATAGTGTCAATAACAGTAATATGTCTCAAGTTAAAAGGAACTAATGTAATGTCTTTCATAAATCCGTAAGGGCAAAAGTTTAAGCTTAGAAACACGAGAATTCCACGAAATTTATATTGTATTTTTCCTGTTTATTACTCTGACTTTTTTTTTATTTATAAAAAAAAAGATGCAAAAAAGGCAATTAGTGAAATTAATTTTTTTCTTGTTTCCCATTGCCAAAAGAAAACTGAAATGTTTCTTTTTTTATTCTTGTTTCCTTTCCACGTCTCAAAGTCTTATTCCTCTGTTAAGCCTTTTTCCGCCTCACACAAAAGCTCATCCGTTTCTTTCCTGTACAGATAAAGAGCAAGCAGACCTACACTTAAGCCTTTTTTTTAACTACTGTTGCCTAGACCCAAAATCTCTGATCTGAAAATATATCTGAGACCTTTATATCTGAGACCTTTATCCATGAACTCTTAGAGTTTAAATTATGTATATATATATATATATATATATATATATATATATATATATATATATATATATATATATATATATATATATATATGCATATATATATATATATATATATATATATATATATATATATATATATATATATATATATATATATATATATATATATATATATATATATATATATATATATATATATATATATATATATATATATATATATATATATATATATATATATATATATATAATCATAATTTAAACTCTAAGGTTTCATAGATAGAAGTCACAGATTTCATGCATTTAGTCCGAGTAAACTACATCGATAATAATATAATGGTTTTATTGAGTTTGGCCGTAAAAGGTTAACGTTCAAGGCATCATATTTTTCAGGTATTTGTATACTGTGCCAAAGAATAACTTTTTTCTTCGTTCATTCTTGTTTCCATCGGATGTAATATTTCTTTCTTTGTCATACGTTGCATCGTTTTATGTAATTTGAAAACTTACATTTATACCTACATACACGGACAAAAGATAAATAGCCTGTGTTACTGGAATGTTATTGTCACATCAACATAATGTTATTTTTTAGGTACTTCCGTATAAAATATTCAAATAGAATTCCTTCTAATACCTTTTGCATTCCGAAGTAGCCCAGAACTCTCCTCCTACCTTCTCCTTTCTCTGAAGTCTCCCGAATCATTCACTCTTTTCGCAGACTTGTCGTCCTCAATTATTCTTTCCATTGGGTGCCTACCCTGGACAGTCACATGACGCACTAGTTGGTCACATCACCTTCTCCCATTTCTTGTCATTTCCTCGTAGGTGATGTCGAAGAGGGGAAATACAGATTTTAGAAAATGGATATTGAAATACTGGAAAGCATGCCGGCAATATAATCGTTTTACTCAGAAAATAAGGAGCAACACACGCTAAGTTATTGTTAGTTACGTGCCCTGAGACAAGGGAGGGAGAGGTGATGAAAGGACAAAAAGACAGTGTTTGTAAGCATTATTTTAGTGACTTCTTCAAGTGCATGAGCTGTGCAGAAGTGTTATTTCAGGTGACGGGCGTTTATTTGAACTCTGCTCCTACAGGTAAAGGCCCACAGTTTCGTCAATATACATAGTATTATGTTGTCGTATTCAGTAATTTGATCTCGATTGTCTTTTTTTTCTGCTGTTAAGGATTTTTTGTGATGCTGGGTTCCGTGCATAATGATTAATATTGCGTCTTTTACCTTCTAGGATTGGCGACTGCTGTCATAAACAGAAGCCGAGCACCCAATTCAGGTTACCGCATTCGCCAGACCATCGACTCTCCATGTCTTTCAAGTAAGTCACCCTTATAATTCATGTGTATTTGCAGGTTTGTAGGTAATGGAGAACATTAGTATACTAGTGGATTCCGAAGAGGTATTATCTTATTGTTTATCATGGTCACGCAAGAATAGCTTGTTTGATGTTATGGAACTGGTTTGTGAAATTTAGGATGTTTTTGTTGAGCTTGTGACAGATGCTGGAGATTCATTAAGTGAAGATTATATAGATTGCGACATTAACGCACTATAGAGTAGATATGAAAGCCTGACATAACAAAAATAGAAGATAGGCTTAGAAATCATTTAGTTGTATTGAAATATTTAAGTTTACCAAAGAAGGAAAACATGAAATAAAAAGTTACAAAATCGGAAATTGAAAATAACATTAGAAAGTTGTGTTATTTTAAACAATTAACGGAACAAAAACTTCGTTGTTTTAGAGAGGAAAATTGGCATCTTAATCAAGACTGATCTAAATAAAAGGAAAGTGAATTATGTAATTATCTGAGTAATTATAGAAGCTCTTATCCGGGAAATCTAACTGAAAACAAAGATAAATTCTGTTTCAGACAGTTCGTGTTGCCAGGGTCAGATACGGATATATATGTTCGGCATTTTTAATACTATACCAGTTCCTATATGAGTGACTCATTTTGAATGCAAATCATTTGACAAGGTGAAAGACAAATCTTTGGAGACATATACTAAATGACCCTCTATGACCTTAGCTAAACGAACGAATATGTCTAGGTATTTGCAGACTTTTATGATGGGGTGAACAGGGAGATGGACTTTAATAAAGAAAGATGAATTACAAAATGCATGATTATCTGAAAAGGCAGCAGAGGTAGGAAACTTGCTACGGACTAAAATTATATAAGATGGAAAAACAAAGACGTTGTTGTTACTTGGAAAAATAAATTAAGGAACGAAAGTAATGATCTGTTCATGACAAATCAACTCTAAAGTAAATGGAAGGAACCAGGTGAAAAATAACTAGAAGTAAAGGTAGAATCTGGAGTTTAGGAAATTTGGTCGAACAGAGCACTTTTCAACAAATTTGCTATGTCTGGCGAATTAGAACTAAAGGAAAAGAAGATTATGAAGAGGGGATAGGTGAATTCAGGAGCCAGCTGCAGTGTGTCCGAAAATTTGTATATTTTGGATAACAAGCAGTTAAAAAGTTCAGACACTGGCTTGTATGGAAATAATGATTTTTATGGAGTATGCTGCTGATGTGAGAGCGTCAGTAACATTAACCAGTGTATAGAAAGTTAAAAGATAGAAAAAAAATTTTTAAAACATACTTTTATAAAATGCACTAAAAATTGAAAAATAAATCTTTTGAGACACACCAGGATTTTCTTACAATTAATCATGACTACAAAAATAAAAGTGTGGGCGCCAAACACGGAAAGAAACGCTACAAGAAAATATATATCTATTTTTTTTATTTCGTGAAGTGTTTTAAAAATATATATTTTTTTTATACATTTTAGTTTTGACAGAAATTGTAACCGATTTATGACTGTAGCTAACGAAATTGATATCCTGTCGATCCAAAGAAGGTTTGAAAAATCCGAAGAGTTATTTACCGATTCAAAGAAGTTGTGAAAAATCCTAAGAGTTTCATACAAGTCCTGAGATACTGGGAGAGGTCACTGTAGGGTCTCTAGAGGTCACTGCTGACCTACTAATCAAGTAAGGCTGTATTGTCACCGGGACTGAGTAACCATGCAAATTTCATGTCCATCGGACGAAGGGAACAGGTCGAAAATTGAGTTACAAGATTTGATGACAGACAGGCAGACAGACAGATGCAGAAGTCAAGTTAAATAAAACAATGTAAAAAGTGAAAGGATAAACGAAAACGACAAAGCACAGAATGTTTAGTTAGCATAAACATCGCTGCAACTCTACTGGATAGATGCCTTGTATTAAAGGAAATGAATTAGGGCAAGAGTAAAGGACCAGAAGATATATTTGGACTATTGCGCAAGGAGATTCGGCCTTTAACATAATGCAAAGTGAATGTTAAAGTGGGGGAATGAAGTGTCTACCAAGGAATATATTGTTGCAGTGAAAATATATAAGAAGAAGAATGTAAATAGGCATTTATCTCCTGGAGTTCAGGTGCTAACTATTTCCTGGTACTGGAATAAGGGAATATTGTGTGTTGAATGTGAATTCATGTGTTGAAAAAAATTACAGCAAGTTCCAAAGTGCTCATTTTGATTTTGCCCAGCGTGCCGTACGTACCAATGGCTTAAATCAGGGTCTGCCAAGTAGTCAATATCGAACCCTGATAGTCGATGGGACTTTCCAACCAGTTAAGTGCCTATGGCTCAAAAACCGGTTTATGAACGTCGTAGTCAGTCATGAACTATTAGGGTCAAAATGCTGACATGTTTATAAGAACTCGGAATATAAAAACAATACAGTGAATTAAAATAGCAACTTATAGAAGCATATCAAGTGTGATGAGTTCCGCCTTCACTTGTATTTACGATACCTGCAAGATCTACGTATTTACGATACCTGCAAGATCTACGATATTCTATAAAGCTTTTTTGTTATTAGAAATAGCAACGCAGAGAAATGAAAATGGGTAATTTCGAGACCAGAGGAAGTAAAGATGGGTCGGGAAATTGAAATTGAAATTGAAAAGCTGAAAATGCGAGAGACGCGAGAACACTGAATATAAATAAGCTTAAGTGAAAGAAAGGACCAGGCTGTTTAAGGATGGTTATGTTATGTAGATGGAAGGTTATATATATAAAATTATGTAAGGAGTACAGAATTCGGAGCTGTCAACAAGGAGGAGACTAGGGCCTAGAAACAGCTTGATAGGAGAGTTGGAAGAGGAATTTAAAAGAAAAATGAAAAGCGCTGTAACTATTGAAGAGTTACTTGGTTAGATGCAAGAAGAGGCTAACATTTTCTGTATAAGAGGCTCATCCATGATTAAGCAGTAAAAGCGGCTTTAAGCTTATATCTTTTTCTCCCTAGTGCTAAGGGAGACTTTCAAGTGTGTGTATGTATATATATATATATATATATATATATATATATATATATATATAGAGAGAGAGAGAGAGAGAGAGAGAGAGAGAGAGAGAGAGAGAGAGAGAGAGAGAGAGAGAGAGAGAGAGAGAGAGAGAGAGAGAGCCCACTACTTGTGTATAAACATCCTTTATTCAGTTATGACTACTGATTTCGGAGTAACTGTCTCCATCATCAGGTCTGACAACAAAAACACAGAAAGAAAAAATTTAAAAAAAGTCACTGGATCACAAACGATCATTGGAATACAATTATGTTACACAAAAGGTTATATAAAAATCGGTAATGTGCAAGCACAAAAAAAAAACGAAACAAAGCAATACTTAGAAGAAACAAATACCTGTAACATGAGGGCATATGCACACACATACACTAAAAATTAAAAACATAGCATAGCATCTCCCTGGATCTCTCGTTGTTACTGAGGGAAGGTCTCAATTTTAAATTGTACAGGCTTTCTGCTGTTGTCAGATTCATGGGAGCCACTCGGCTAGAGAAAGAGGAAAATGAATCTAAGCATAAACCGTGGTCACTATCTTCTGCATGATCCCGTATGGCACTGAATGGTGATTTTTCTAAAAGCCTGTTTGTTCTAACAGATCTTCCTAGGTGTTCAAACAATCGTACACGTGCTTGGCGCCTTGTTTTTCCTACGTAAATTGCATTACAGCAATTACACTCGTATTTGTAAACAATATGAGTTTGTAGTTCCTGGGGGTATGATTGTCTTTGTGCTTAAACAAGCTATCAATGGTGTACTTAGGTTTAAATACTACCCTAACATTAACTTCTGGATAAAATAGTATATTTTTAAGAGAAAACATGGTAAAATATAGCACCGCTTTATAGGCTTTTGAAATAGAAGCTTTCGGGAACTATAATTTTTTTTAGCTGTTTGCCAACGTATATATCTATAAAAGCAATATTAAAGCCGTTTTTATGAAGCGTTTCTTTTACAAACTGAAATTCTGAATGACGAATAAAATAACTTAAACAAATGTTAAAGGCACGGGTCACGAGTGTAGGGACTAAATTGCCTTTATAAGCTATAGGGATGAACGAGGAAAATTTAGTAATAAGTCCTGTCAATATTGGTTTCCTGTATACTGATGTCAAAAAAAGTGTTATCACTTTCGCTTACAAGCACGTCAAGAACAACTAAAGTATTATTGTTCTCTACTTCTGAAGTAAATTCAATATTTTGGTGTTTCGAGTTAAAATAATCAAGAAACAGAGGTACGTGTTCTTCAGATCTAAATATTAAAACTATCATCTACATATCGTCAGCAGAACAGTGGTTTAAAAGAACTGGCACAATCATCTAGCCAGACAATTTTGTGATGAGATAAAAAGACACTGGTCAAAGTAGGACCGCAAATTTCTCTAGCAAAAGCAAACGAATCTTGAACTGTGTACTGATTACATGTTACAGGAGCTAAAATAGGAACAAGGAACTTAGACAAATGATAATTAAAAGTACCTATAGCTGACATGATTGGTCCGAGTGGGACACCCTCTTTGTGTACCTTAGGGAGACCACAGAGCACTCCAGGTTTAGATCCAGATGTGAGTAGATCGTTGTAAGTACAGTATGTTCATCCAGGACACCCTCAGACTTCAACTTTCTTCAGAACCTGTTGATACTTTCCACCTTATTGAGTCACTTGAAAAGAACGTCGTCCTTAGCAGCTAATTTGAATTTTGTGTGATCGTCAAGAATGAACTGCATCTCACTTAAATATTCATCTTCATTTAAGAGAACAATCCTCTCCCCCGTTACAATACCGCTTGACATTTCGTAGATAAGCTGGTGTTTGTCTTTCTATATCCTAAACAGGCACATGTATTTCAAATCTCGCCCCTGCAGCAAGTGATTGAAAAAATGAAATGCTCTTTACATTCTGTAAACTCAATGTCCACCGTCAGTGACATCTTATGTTCTGTTTTTTTACGTGTTTTTCTTATTTGTTTTAAGTCTAGGATATTCTGTGCATTATAAAAACGGACTCTATTACTGTTTTACTTCTCCTCATGAAATCATTCCATTTGTTCATTGCTTTTATTTTATTTTCTTGTTTTTCAACCAAGTAACAGAGAAAAAAAGTATCAAACTGATATACTAAGCATTTTCTTGCCTGAAGATTTCTTTTCAATAACGTTCTTAGTTACCTTCCGTAGTCATAAGTATAATATCCTTATACAGCATGTATTTATCAGTCAATTACCATATAATTTTCTAATCCTATATATTTACATACTTTTGTCGTGTTCATATTTCTTTTGTTATTTTTGTCAGCATTTTACAATTTTCTGGTATATTAAGCAAACACACGGGGGCACACTCACACACTTCAACTGACATATTACACTATATTGATCGTGAAGAATGAATTATTTCCAAAATGGCTTGAACACAGGGAGGATTATTCGTCCAATGTTTTCACCAAAATTTTCATATATTTAATCTAAGAAGCTTTGGGGCTCTCAGGTTTAATCGTCAAAATGAAAATGTAATTCTCGTCTTAAAAATGAATGTTTTTAAACGCAATAAATATTGAGGAAGCGAGATATTGCTTACTTCACTTCCTAAAAATACCCGGATTACTTAAGCATTGTAGCTTTTCAAAAATCGTTATAAGTTCTAAATTGAGTATCATTGGCAACTGAAGAAAGATTTGTATATAGAGCCCGAAATTGCCATTTAAAAATCATTTTGTCTTCAAGTTACATAATTTGATTGTTGTAAGTTTAACCTGTGAAAACTGATTACCCTTCTTTTGTTAAGAACCTGTTTTTCGCCACAAAATTGCCTGTTACCCTTTTAGTAGAAAAAACTATTTCCCCCCTTCAGGATAATTAAGGGGGAGGTTTCTATGACATAAAAATGGATAAGAGAAAGCTTACTCTGTTCTGGACTGCATATTAGCGAATAAAAAGGAGTTTTCTATAAAAAAAAAAATCAAAGCTAAGATATATGGCTCTTTTTCAAATAACTACTATTTTCCACTCCATCACTTATGGCGTTTTGTGTCGGAGGTGCTAATTTAGATTCAACCACAAAAATACAAACTGGAAATTCTCACATACAAGGTCACGCGCACAAAGAGGACATTAATTAATCACATTTTCCTTTGGCAGTGTTACTCAAAAATATAAAAACATTTTATCCCCAAAACTTCAAATGATTTGGAACTCATATCAGATGCTCTTTCATTCCATTTTTACTAACCCTGTGCGTCTGTCTGTCTGTCTGTTTGTCAGCAGTAGCGCCCGCAAGTGTGGGGGCCACTTGGACACGTGCCCCCGACCACTTCTAAGTCGAGGTAAAAAAAAATTTATAGTGTGGATGTGAGAGAGAAAGAGAGAGAAAGAGCCTTTGTATGTGACTTTAATGACAGAGGCTTCCAAAAATGAATTTGGGGGAGAGAGACTGGGTGATATAGAAAAGTGCCCCCCCGCCCCGATCAAATTTCTGCGGGCGCTACTGTCTGTCAGTCTAGCAGCCTGCCTCTCACGCCCAACCGCGACCTTTTAATGGCCCACAAAGTGCGCGAATCGTGTGCCGAATCTTGAGATGAAACATTTTGAAAAGAAAACGTCGATTTATGAGACACATACGAGGTTCAGCCTCAAGAGACCTGACGTTTTCCCTTAACAAAAAACATTAGGACCGGTTTTCACCAGCGCACGATGGGGAGTTCTCTTAATTATTACTTTTTAATCCACTGCAAAGAAACTTTTACGTCAGAGGATTGTCTTTCATTATTACTGCAATATGATTAATTTTTTATATGTAAGAATGATTCAGCCATTCATTTGTTCATCACTTGAAAATAAAAAAAAAATCAATACATATTGGGTTATAGCTATCTAAGACCTAATACCAATTGTATATCTGCACTATATAAAATGAGTAAAGTCACCCATATCACGAAGAAGTCTTACCGAAAATCTCTAAATATATTCTACCCACAGAAAGGAATGAGATTCATCTGGTTCTACAATTCAGGACACCTGCTGACATGCCCACTGAGGAAAATGTAACGAGCACATTTTCATGTGTAAAGAGCCTCACATTCATTCTTTCCTTTATAAATTATCCCTAAAATTGCTTCTCATATACTTCAATGAAAAGTTATAATTTATAATTAATTTCATCACAGCAGCTTCCATAGGTCAAAGGATGATTCTTTGCCCTTTGCTTACAGTGCCAAAAACACTATATCAACTCCTTTATTTTTAAAGGCTGTACTGTTTCATGGGAGACATTTGCTTTTGGGTTTGTGGAAAATTTTAGGTTTTAAATCGGCCAAGGGGCTTATATTTCACGCTGAAGGAAAAAAATATTTTCTTTTAAATCTCGTTGTTTTGTTACAGAGGCCTTTTGAAAAATGGATTAAAATTTAGATTTTTCACAGAGAGCAAAATAATATTCTCTTTAATCTTGATGGGGTATTTTACTATTTAGTTCAATAGAAAGATCGACAGAATAATACGGAAATAGAAAGTATATAAGGAAAGAAACCAAATGATTTAGCAAAGGCCAGTAAAAGCTACGACAAGGAAAACTAAAAAAAAAGTCTACATTTCACCGTCGAAAGTTTTCGAACAGTCGGATTGCAGACTATGGGTGCGCTCTCTCTCTCTCTCTCTCTCTCTCTCTCTCTCTCTCTCCATTTTGTGAGACTTCACCTTCCAATTAGAAACGAAAGTGAAAATAGTATAGAGAAAATATTGAGATTTAATGTTCAGAAATATGTTGTATACATATTCATTCATTGAGTTATAGATAAATAGGTAGTTAGATGTACATATAATTAAAACATTTTTCAACGCCTGGAACCTGATAATTTTAGTATATAGCCCATGCAGGGAAACTTTTCTGTCATTCATATTTTTGTTTCACTTACTTGGGTTTAAGCCAAAATTATTTGGAGGACTATTAGCTGTAATAGCGGACTGATCTTGCGCAAAGTTACTAAGGGCAATTAGCTTTATCTATCTATCTATCTATCTATCTATCTTTCTCTCAACGATTACATATTTTTACAGTATAGCCACTAAGAAATGATAGACATCGATGTGATTTAGATATATGACGTAAAAATCATTTTAGGTAGTTTCATAAAATGCCTAGGGTGAACAGACAAGCTAACTGCCATCCTTGATAGGTTTTTGGTTGCATATTTAACAAAAATGTATGCTGATGCGAATCATGATATAGCCATTTGAGACATTAATCTATATTTATATTCCTATTTCTTACTACGGCAATTAAGATTCCAAACCCCAATAAGCATTAATATGAGTGTTAATTAAGCATTATTTTACCCGTTTTACTCTGAATTGCATGTAGAATATTTGCCTTATTTATGACCAATGGCTTTTGGAGAGAAAAGTGTGTTCCTCACACTACAAGTAATACGATTTTCAAATGTCATCTGCAGGATAAACCAACCTTTGTAGTTAATATTCACTTACATTAAAGCTAGTTAATTGTGATTTTTTCCTAACTAAATGAATAAGGCTAAAAACCATCCCAAGCATTTCACAATCTCCCGCTATTTCTTTCAGTGATGGGACTGACTTTTGTGCCTTGAGAACAATTACTTTTTTCTGTAAAGTTACTGGATCCGCCTTTATTAAGCATTCGTAATATATCTACGGTGATATTTATCTAGTTTCCCACAGTGGCTGATATTTTCTCCATGATTTATGACCTATTAATTATTTGCAATTTCTATTTCTTTTTAAGTACTTAATCCTCCCTTGGAAATACGGAGACAATTTCTGTAAGCAAAAACACAAACACTGAATCCATTTTCCATTATGACACAAGAAATCAGATGGATTTTCAACACGTTGAAAACTCTGGAATCAGATATTTTGCGAGTCGAAACAATTAAGATTGGCTACAGAGCTGTATTCCTAAATTACATTGAACGTCCCTATTTTATGATGATTCAAATCCACCATGTTTTGTATGTTCCAGCAAAATCTTTCTCTCTGTTGCAACATAAAGCGGTCTCTCTCTCTCTCTCTCTCTCTCTCTCTCTCTCTCTCTCTCTCTCTTCTCCGGAAGCGAGTTCCCGAAGGGTTTAGGAAAGGAAGGACAACCGATTGTTGTATATAAACCCGTCCAGTTTATTTGGCCCTTGGGGTGATATTTTACTCTAGCTGCCAATACGTGGTGGTGCGACCATTCAGAATAAAAAAAAAATTATAATGGGTCGGTTTTTCGGTAATCGAACTGGGAAACTCTATGTTATGCAACATTTTACATTGTGTTAGCAATATCTCTCACTGAAATTCACTGACACTGAGACCTAGTGTTCGTTATGTTATATGCTTGCTATATTTTCTTTAAATTCTAAACCTAAAAATTACGACGGAAAGAAAATAATCTTAAGAAGGAAAGGTCACGTCAGTTATATATATATATATATATATATATATATATATATATATATATATATATATATATATATATATATATATATATGTTTGTGTGTGTGAGTGTGTGCATGAGCATATGTATTTATAAATATATATATATATATATATATATATATATATATATATATATATATATATATATATATATATATATATATATATATATATATATATATATATATATATATATATATATAATATATATATATATATATATATATATATATATATATATATATATATATATATATATATATATATATATATA
Organism: Macrobrachium rosenbergii; assembly: GCF_040412425.1. NCBI lineage: Eukaryota > Metazoa > Arthropoda > Malacostraca > Decapoda > Palaemonidae > Macrobrachium > Macrobrachium rosenbergii. Next base: position 62,695,214 of record NC_089747.1, on the reverse strand, counting down.
TATATATATATATATATATATATATACATATATACATACATGTTCTTCGTGATTCTTTAAGCAATAACTCACCGACATTTTAAAAATAATTGCAAATTTATTGTCCACTTCGAGGAGAAATTTTCTCCTCAATTTTATAGAGCTTTGGTTACCGAAGCAAGGTCTCGATGCAAGGGTTCGAGGCGAGAGAGAGATGATGGATGATCCTTACCTTTGCTGTTATCCCGGGGGAAGGAAAAGCAAACCAAAAAATAGACTTCCGGTTGGTCCATAAATCACTCTTTAACTCTCAGACATACATGTTTTGGAAACTCGCTCGTTTTCGAGTCACTTCGCCCTGGGGCAGGGTGGAGAGGGTGGATTATCTACTTTCGGAAACAGTGATAAAATGGGTATCAATGATCAAGGATGTCGCTGAGGTGGAAAATAAACGTTTTTGCAAAGTTTAAATTTAGTTATTTATTTTGTATATCTGTAGAAAGTAATCATTATTATTATTATTATTATTATTATTATTATTATTATTATTATTATTATTATTATTAACAAGCTGGGAAGAATTATTATTATTATTATTATTATTATTATTATTATTATTATTATTATTATTATTATTATTATTATTATTATTATTTATTATTATTTCTGGTAAGCTTAAAAGTGTTCTGGCGCAGTTTATTCCTTGTTTCGTCAGCAGGATTTTACAGACGGTTTTGCTTGGATTTGAGGAACATTTTATCGAAGGTGGGCCTCGGGAATATCATGCGTGTGAGGAGTTTCCAGGAGAAAGTCAGCTCTGAATCGGGGACCTTTCTGTGTAAGGAGATTACTCATCCTCGGTGGAGGATTTGTAGTATCTGTTTTTGATCCTGATATATGCAAAGTATATAATACATATATATATATATATATATATATATATATATATATATATATATATATATATATATAAACATATGCATATACTATATATATATATATATATATATATATATATATATATATATATATATATATATATATATATATATATATATATATATATATATATATATATATATATATATATATATATATATATATATATATATATATATATATATATATATATATATATATATATATATATATATATATATTTATATTATATATATATATATATATATATATATATATATATATATATATATATATATATATATATATATATATATATATATATATATATATATATGTGTATATATGTATATATATATATATATATATATATATATATATATATATATATATATATATATATATATATATATATATATATATATATATATATATATACATGATTATTATATCACTTTTGTACGTGATTCATTTATATATATATATATATATATATATATATATATATATATATATATATATATATATATATATATATATATATATATATGTATAACTGAATCACGAAAATATGGAACGTGATGAATATATAAATAAAGACAAAATCCACCAAGGAAAGGGAAACACTGGAGTGCTGCGAGGCCTATCGATTGTCGGCCTTTACTTAGCAGACTGAAGAAATATGAAAGTAAGTTTACAAAGAAAGCTCATGTAAATGACAGATGGGGGTTACAAAGGAAAAAATATGTACCTGGAATCCAACACAATTCAAGAATTAGTAGAACTGCCAAAACAGGGTTAAATCCTTAAGAGGTTTTAAAAAGGATTAGGCTCAACCGTTCAGAAGCAGTGACAGGACAATTAAAGGACTATACATGGGGTGACTGACCACCTGACAGTTTGTACAACAAAATAATTCTCTTTTTTTGTAAACAATAACAATTTTCGCAAGATGAACATTTTTACAAATAAAAAAAATATATTAAACATACGAATACCTAGAAAATGTATATAAGGTAACTAATTTGTAATTAACTCAGTGATTTTATCTTTTAGGTCATTCTTGAACGTTTTTCTAATACAGATGCCCAGACAATACATGCCAGGGCTAAGGTCAGAATTACAGTTGAAAGCAAGCTGCATAATAGCAGACTCCAAAAGACTTCTTGAAGAGAAATCTTTCAATCTACCAATCACTGAACTTTCAGTCTAATTTATCCTGTGAGGGTTTTCACTTAAATAAATGAATAAAGCATTGGATGTTTGTCCGGTTTTGAGTGAATACTTAATACGTACATCTAAATCTTTGCTAGACTGGCCAATATAAAAAGAGGGGCAGTCCAAACATGGAATTTGATTTATTGTGCTGTTGTTTTCTTTAGGGCTATTTTTTATTAACATTCCTTTTAGTGTGTTATTATAGGAAAAAACGAGGTTGACATTAAAAGATTTTAACAATGATTTTATGTTTTCAAAACCACTAAATTAAGGCAAGCTAAGAATGTTCTTAGGGGTTCCTTTGTCCATGTTACTTTCATTATAAAACTTTTTGTGGGCTTTATTATAACAAATATCTAGTACATGAGAAGGATAACATAAATCTGTCCCTATTTTTCTTATGTATTCAATTTCTTGATCCAAGTACTGGAGACTGGCAATGCGCAAAGCTTGTAAAAATTTACATTTTGATATTAAGGTGATGGCCTGAATAAAAATGGACATAAGTTATGTTGTCTGTTGATTTCCTTTAAAGGAGCATAAATGATATTAGGTAAATATCGTTTTTCAAAGAATTTCATATACAAGTTTGAGAGGAGTGGGGATAAAGGGTTGCCCATTACATTTCTAAATATTTGTTGATAAAATTGACCATTGAATATAAACTTACAATCACAAATGCACAACCCAGTGAGTGAAATAATATGACTTACCGGTAGAGGTACTTCATGATGGATTAGTTCATTGCTAAGATACTCTAAAATAGAATCTATAGGGACTTTAGTAAAAAGAGAACAAATATCAAAACTAACGAATCTATCAGTGGGGCAAAAAGTGATTTTGTTTAATTTATTAACTAGATCTACAAAATTATATACGTGAGAATCGAAGATAGTTCCAAGTAACGGGGACAAGAGCTTGGTAATATATTTTAAATTCTTCAGTCTGCTAAGTAAAGACGACAGTCGAAAGGCCTCGCAGCACTCCAAGGTCGGTTCTTCATGTATACCTTTCCGTTTAGCCATCAAAAATTCAGCAAAAAGCAAAAAACATTCAAGGATCGTGGCTAAGAACTTGACCTTTTGTTGAGTTTTGTCAGAATGCTTTTGTACTGCATCGTAATTCGCTTTGAAGATCTGCAAACTGAATTTGGTTTTAATTACTGCATTGTTGTGTGGGTGGTTGTCGATATAAATCGTTGTGAATAATTTCGTCACACTTCTGCATCGTGATTCAGTAAATACCATAAATACGCTGATTACGCTTAATTATCATTCAATTATCATTCCTCCTGGAGAGTTTTATGGTGATAATAAGAGTGCGCATTTGCAGACGTGATATATATCTATGCATGTTATGATATGATCTGCATGCGTGTAAATCATACTATGATAAATATTCAGTTTATATCCGTTTTGTTTCGTTGCATTCTAATATTTTCATTGAATTATGTCCCGTTTTAGAGTTGGAAAGTACGATTATTATTACAAATCCCAAACGATTAATAATGATATAAAAGCTATGCGTTGAGCTTCAGCGTGACATGTCAAACTCCAGTAACGTTAATCCAGAGATATTTTCCCGGTAATAGTAAAATTTCTTTACCACACAAATCAACTACAAACATTAAACTTTCCCCCCACAGATAAAAACAGAATAATAAGACGGTGTACTAATGAAATTTTCACAGTGAGGTGAGGCAGCAGTATGAAATTTTCCACTTTTCCCATAATTTAATAACTAATTCTCCTGCTAAGTTTGACCTGGTTTTAGGAATTTCATTTTTGATCAACGTATCTGTTAGCCTAACAAGAAGTTCCACTTATTTTACCTTTGCATTTAAATAGATAGATAGATAGATAGACTTTCGTACCCTGAGTTTTTTCTCGAATTTTATGTGCGTGTCTATTCCTTTTCCTTAAGAACATTATGGAAAAATTTTTTATATTTAGTATCTCTTCTTTCCGTATTTCCTATTATCTTTTTTAGCTTCTGTGGAAGCTTGAATTCCACATCAGTGGATTATTATTTTCTTACATACAGCGATATGAGATGGGTTATTATTGTAGGTAACATTTTAGGAATTTCCACGTACCATCTGATCTATGTGATATAGTTTACGCTTAAGTCTATCAGCAGTGCTGCATAAGATGATCAATTTACACATGACAACACCACGTTGCTAGTAATTAATTTTGTGTTGGTATATATACTTATGTAAAGCGTTGTTATATGAAATGTATGTAATGTGCAAAGTAGTAATGATGTAGTGACTATTACAACCAACCCTCTATTCATGCGTAAATTATGAAGCCGTTTATCCATGCCTGAACTCATTCATAATTTACACATTCAACTGAAATGAGCTTTTCAGATACTGAATACTTCATGATAATGCCCGGGAAACAGAGTGATTTTCATACGCTTTCCATTAGACTTTTTTTTTATCCATTTTGAAATTCATAAATTATTTACAGCATCAAAAAGTATCAATTTCATCAGTAGAAACTCTGATTATTCTTTTGTTTTAACGACAATATTATGGGTAAACACCCGTTATTTCTTACGTAATACGTGGGAGAGAGAGTTCGGACATGTGAAAGTCTTTGGTTAAAAAAATGCATTCCTGTCGGAGCAAGAAAATGTAGGTGAAGTTTTTCTGACCTGAGTTGAACTTTCGACCTAAAAACAGTTTTCTCGTTCTCTTTGTTTCCTTGTAACTCTTCCTGCTGCTACTGTACGTAGGTAAATGGTTGTAATAACGATAATGAAAGAAAATCCAGGTAAATTCTCCAAAATCAAACTGTATAACTTCTGTATCGAGAGATAAGAAGGACTATAATCAGATTAAATAAAATCCATGAGAGAAACTTTGAATCCACAAAACGATATATTCACGTCTTTGAAGCATCGCTACACGTACTTCTCTGTAGCTGACTTTGGTTGAAGAACGAATAATCTTTTGGGACCCTTCAGTAAATATTCTGAATTCATAAATAATCTGTCAAGTAAATTCAAATAAAAATTTGACAACAGCTGCTCTAAGTCTCTGTGTAAAAGAATGCACAGCAAACATGAAAGCATATCCTATGTAGCAAGGACATCAGTCCACATTTAGACTTAACGTCGTCTATCCTGGGTCCACAAACATGTCCATGATGAGGCCAACTGACTCGAGCTTCCCGCTACGGTCCGTGGCGTCTCTTTCATAAACGTTACTTTCGGGCACATTACTTCATTTATTTTTCATATTAGTTAATTGTTATTACCTTTTAATTTGGTGCGAACGGTCACTGGAGGAGGAAAACAAAACACAATCTGGTTCATACGCTTCGACAAGCGCTTCTTCCCATGTTCAGGGACTAAAAGAGCAAAGTCCATATGTGTAGGTGGTTATGTGGTGCGAACAAAGCCTTCGTTCCATTCATTTTCTAAAGCAGTTTAAGAAATATTTTCATAACCTTTCGTACTCTGAGGGACTCCTTAGTCCGTGCTATGGAGTTTCAGTGGTATCTTAGTCTGCGTTATTAGACGTGTTGGCGTTGTTAGTCAAACACCGCACTTTTTCTGCAGATTTTAGTTGCCTGCAGACTTCAATTTTCCTGCACACTTTAGTTTTCCTGCGGGCTTTATTTTTCCTTTGGACTTTAATTTTCATTGGATTTTCAATATTCCTCGGATTTTAGTTTTCATGCGGACTTGAATTTTCCTTTGGACTTGACTTTCAATTTGAACGTTAATTTTCCTGCTGACTTTAATTTTCCTTTGAACTTTAAATTTCATAAGTACTTTAAACAGACGGACTTTAATTTCCCAACAGATTTTAATTTTTCGTGCGGAAGTCCATTTTCCTGTGGACTTCTATTTCCATTTGGGCTTTAATTTGTGGGCGGACATTAATTTTCAGGTGGACTTTAATTTTCCTGTGGACTTCAATTTACATGTGGACTTTAACTTCCCTGCAGATTTCAATTTTCGTGCGGAATTCCATTTTCCTGCCGACTTCCCTTTCCATTTGGGCTTTAATTTTTATGCGGACTTTAATTTTCCTGTGGACTTTAATTTCCATGTGGACTTTCATTTTCATGTAGATTTTAATTTTCCATGTACTTCCATTCTCCTGTGTACTTTTTTTACATTTTTATTCCTAAAGCATTGGTCTGGACTAAGCAGTGCTTGCCAAATTCAGTAACTTAAGATAACGAAACCTCAGCTTTTATTGAATTCCGTTTCTTCTTCTTCTTCTTCTTCTTCTTCTTCTTCTTCTTCTTCTTCTTCTTCTTCTTCTTCTTCTTCTTCTTCTAATCGGGAGAATCGTGAACCGTCGGGAGAAAGCAAAATAAATTTCCTCGAGTGATCCCGAACCTGTAACTCACAGCGAAAATACCAAGATGTATTTGACGTCAATTGCTCATAGTTTCCGCAATGCCATTCCGGGTAAAGCCCTCATTTTTCTTCCGTGTTAATACTGGCATTCTCCATCGGCGTCCGAATATTTTTGGCCCGGCAGATGTGGACCGGGCAGTTTCATGGTATCAAACATAGTCATTCATCAAAGGAATATATGTCTCAGTTTCTTTCCTTCTGCAAGATGGCAGTTTTTTTTTTTTTTTTGAGAAACTAAAACTTTTCCTTTTTTTTTTTTCTTTAAAAATTTTCTTCTTTTCATTGCAATAACGCAATTTGTCTCTTCAAGGGTCTAATTATTTACAGTAACCATCATATCATAATTATAAGAAAAAATAATTTCAATTGTAACGAAACTAGTATCCGTGTTAATTTCCCCGAATTTTAGTTCAGTTTCGAAAAAAAATCATATTCTTAGCGACTTTCTACAAGATGTAGTGTAAATAAAAAGGATAAGATGTATCTTACCGTTATATGCTTGAGATTTTAGAATTAGTAGAAAGACGGTGATGTCATGTGATAAAAATTACGATGGGTGTCTAAATAAATTCAAAATAAAAACTCCATAAATCTAAACAAAGTATGTTCAGTATTTTATCTTAACTGAGTAATACAAAAGCACACACACACACACACACACACACACACACACACACACACACATATATATATATATATATATATATATATATATATATATATATATATATACACACACACACACACAACACACACACACACACACACACATATATATATATATATATATATATATATATATATATATATATATATATATATATATATATATATATATACTATGGTTTAAAGATGGTTCTTCCAGCATTAAAGAAATTGCTTCCTCAAAGGCACAGGAGATAAAGTGGACAGAGTGAGAACAGAGAAGGGAGAAGAAAAATATAAAACTGGTCCAGAACAAAACCATTCTTTTCTCTTCGCATGACCTGTGTCGTGAGGGGGATTCGGCATGACCACAGCCCATTTAAATAAAACAAAAACAGAAAAAAGGCTCTTTACTTTTCCGTGTCTTTCCTCCCTGCCAGGAAGAGAAGGGAATGGGAATTGTATGTGTGTGTGTATGCGGGTGTGTGTATGTGTACGTGTGGAAAAATGTTCCTAATTTTCTCCAACATGGAATATTCTCTCTGTGCTAAAAAAAGAAGACAGAATTTCCATATTTCAATAATGGATATCTGCGGGAAAAAAGGAACGCTCCCTCGACGGAAATTACTGAAGGACTGAGAAACATCTTCCAGAAGATTCTGCCTCGGTTAGGTAAAATTGACGCTTTAGAGGCAGGTTTTAGTATCAGTTGTAAAATCTTATACACGAGGAATTCTATTCTCTCCCATAAAAGAGATAACCACTTGAGTGATGAAAGGGAAATGGTTATTGCTTATTTTCATAAAACAATATGTCGCTATAGTGTCTTCATATGGCAATGGGTTCTTTAAAAACGACAGAAAAATTTATAGAGTTCCGGATGAAGAAATTACTGGCTTACTAAACTGTAACCCTGTGAAGAAATCATTTTTAAAGATCCTAAAATAAACTAGTTTTTTTAAAGGTATTCCTTTTATTTCATAAGTGATTTCCATTTGTTTTTTTACCCTTTTACTCGGTATTATGCAAATGCACCAAACAATCAGTATCTAAATTCACAATATAAGCTTGTTTGAATGAGTCTCACAACCTTAACACATTAATCTCGTAGATAGCTCGCACATACACACACACGGATGGATAGAGAGAGAGAGAGAGAGAGAGAGAGAGAGAGAGAGAGAGAGAGAGAGAGAGAGAGAGAGAGAGAGAGAGGGAAATGTTTTCAAGATTTTGCGATATGAGTCTCCTAGCAGCACTGCTTGTTGTACCATTCATATTGTATATATAATAGGACCTGCTGTTATTAATCTTTATTTTACAGATTGATTTAGTTCAAGTATTGTATCTAGCTTTCTTAATGTTTTCCCTTTCTTTTTTTTGTAATTTGAATGTAACTTACAGGCTATCGTCGAAGCCTCCAAAAAAATAAACTGTATATTATCATATGTATTACAGAAAAGTATCACGAGAAAAGAGGAGAAACTTCCTTTGTTTATTTGGACTAGATAGGAGTCCAGGATGACTGTTCTAATCGTAATTAAAATCTCTTGCATGGAATGTATTATAAAGACAAGAGATCTATCACGTCTTTCTCAACGGGCGAGGTTTCAAATAGCCATTTATCACGTTTCAGACTTGTCCCTACCCTTAAAACATGATACCATCAGATTGTATGAAATCTACTTTTACGGAGGCTTAGATACAGGTTCATTTAGTACTGGTTGTTTTAAGGAAGTAGGGAAAGGAATAAGCTGACCTGATATCTTAATATAACAAAACACGAATGTACTGCAAAATGACTCGAAGTTTATCAACCCCATCCAGTTAATTGCGTTGTTAGGTTGGATTAAAATCAGCCCGCGTTTTCCTACTGCAGTTCACTGCCCTGTAGGGGCCCCTGTGCCTGTGGCAAAGGTGTGATAAAGGGAGTAGGAGGCATGATGTGCACCTCTGGTCCGCGTCCGAAAAATATAGACCTTTCATTGTTTGTGTGAGTCATTACGAAATGTTACGCTTTGGGATATATTCTAGTAATTACATTTTGATATACAAAGAATTATATTAATTATAGTAAGTACTCGTATATTGAACTTTCACTCCTCGTAATCACATTTTTCACATAAATTGCGGCTAGCCAAACAAATACACAGCCCCACACATAGAACAAGTAAAACTAATTCAGCATTATTAACGGAGGTAGGTAAAGAGAGAGAGAGAGAGAGAGAGAGAGAGAGAGAGAGAGAGAGAGAGAGAGAGAGAGAGAGAGATAATATATAATAATAACACTGGGAATGGTAAATCTTAACCATACTTCAAACAGTACTTTGCGTCATATCCAAATGAAAATAAGACGAACGTATTCACTGCCCTGCTCATCCTTTAGTTTCTATGTCATGGATGAACCAGCGATTCGTTAACTTCATCCACTTCCAATGGCTCACACTGCGCCACTCGCCTTCGCCTGATAGAAGTGTTTCAGCTTCCTTTGATACGAAAGCCCTTTCCTCCTTGAATCACCCTTACTTCAGTGTTTAGGAATTTTTTGTTTTTTCTTGCATCCACCCTATTACTGGATTGTATGCCTTCAGAACTAAACGACATGGCAATTTTTTGCCTATGCTTAGGTTTTACCACTTTGCCTTATCCCTACATTGGGCAATTGCCCTTCTCGGTGGTGCTGAAGTTTCGAGTTGATCTCAGACTTCTGTTCTTAGTTATACAAGTCCATACTGTGAGGGGAGTTTCTCCATTCATTCCCCCTTCGGAATTCAGGTGTTCAACACGAAACATATCATATCCAAATATATTATTAGAAAGGCAAGTAGTCAAACAATATATAATGGTTGTCATTGTAATAATTCGTAAATAGATCTTTCTTATATATATATATATATATATATATATATATATATATATATATATATATATATATATATATATATATATATATATATATATATATATATATATATTTTAATATTTCAACAAAGATAATTATGCAAACTTTCCTACATATTCAATGAATCTTAATGTTTAATCATGTGCAGGTGTGCCCACGCGTTAGAGCTGCACGCGAAAGATTGCACGTGTAAGAGCCAACAGGGAACCAGGGTCCTATTAATGCCACCCTCGTCCAACCCGGAATTGTGACATTTCCGAAAAACGTCTTGTGAAGTAAAGGCTCCTCCTAAAAGTCGAAGTTTACGAGCGCTTTTTCCTTTTTCCCGATTGGAGCAAGGCTCCCGGGAGACACTGCCTTGGATGAACCTCTGTATCTAATACTTGTGCTTTCGACTGAAACTTCGTCGGGCATTTGGTCATTCTTACTTTATAGGGACACGAATTTTATTATGATAACGTAAAGAAAATCGCGAATAATAAATTTCATCGATTTCCGATTAAGGACTAATATATTACACGGTGTATTGGGTACAAGGTAAATTTTGTTGATCTGAAGAGGGAACTGTGTTAACTAAGCAAAGTAGCAATGAAGAAACGTTTGAATTTGAAATGGGAAATGTAATTAAGCGTTTTGAATTTTAATTATATGGATATTCATAATTTTGTGCCGACCTGCAAAGCCCCACATGCACACACACAAGCACACACGCTCATGGACTACGTATTGATTATATATATATATATATATATATATATATATATATATATATATATATATATATATATATATATATATATATATATATATATATATATATATATATATATATATATATATATATATATATATATATATATATATATATATATATATATATATATATATATATATATATATATATATATATATATATATATATATACATATATATATATATATATATATATATATATATATATATATATATATATATATATATATATATATATTTATATATATATATATATATATATATATATATATATATATATATATATATATATATATATATATATATATATGACTTTTATCACATTACCATGATTCATATACAATCAGTAAGCTACAAACGTCCTTTAATATCAATTCGCTCTACCTCAGAAATAATATATTTTCATATATGATGTTACCGAAGGAATTTTTAGTTGATAATAAGTACGCCAAGTGAGGCCGATTGCTTAATGCGTCCACTGTAGTCCTGAGTTCCTGTCCTTCGTTGGTTCGAGCCCACGGGACGGCGTACTTATTATCAACTAAAAATTCCCTTCGGTAACATATATGAAAATATATTATTTCGAGGTAGAGCGAATTGCCTATTAAAGGACGTTTGTAAGCTTTACTGATTATATATATATATATATATATATATATATATATATATATATATATATATATATATATATATATATATATATATATATATATATATATATATATATATATATATATAAATATATATATATATATATATATATATATATATATATATATATATATATATATATATATATATAATATGTGTGTGTGTATATTTCTTTAACTTTTCGATTGTCATTTAAACGCCCTTTTTCTGTCTAAAAGGAACTTAGTAGAGGCCTGCAAAATTTACGTTACGATGAGACGAATTCCACCAGTCGAAGTAATCTTTCGTAACACATTGGACCAAAACATTTCAAGCTAAACCAGGGTTGTAACTTCAGTTGGGTGTTTTCGGTGATTGAAACAGGATCAGAAAGAACGAGTGTGTCAAGTTTATTGCATCAGGAATATAAATTGCTCTGTTTAGAAATATCGGTGAGAGGTAATCGGCCTCACTCAAAACTGGACTGTGGGCCCACATCTGTTGCCGAGTTCACCTGTTATTGCTGTGAAGGGATGTTATGAATCTCTCAAAATCGGGTTTGATTGCGTGACAGTATTTGGAACAAGATAATGATTATCTTCATTATTTTGACATACTGCTGTAATTACACACACACACACACACACATATATATATATATATATATATATATATATATATATATATATATATATATATATATATATATATATTTAGTTGTATTCTTCTCAATCACGAAGATAAAATATTACGATGCACTCCACAATGAAGATGAAGGAGAAACCAGAGGAAAAGGAAATAGAGTTCTTAATTTGTCCCAACAGTTTCGCCCTCCATCAGGCCTCTTCCGGGAACTTATTGTGGAGTGCATCGAAATATATATATATATATATATATATATATATATATATATATATATATATATATATATATATATATATATATATATATATATATATATATATATATATTGTTACGTGTGAGGTCTTGGTTGATCATGTATTATTCAATTTACGTAATTTTTACGGCCCTGCAAACCAAGATTACACGTAACCTGCCACTTGAAGCCAAAGTTAACCTCAAAGACAGACGTTAATTAGCCAAAGGTCGCCAGTTAAGGGTTATTAACCTTAACAAAGAATATTTGAGATGAATTTGATTTTAAATGCAAATCGGTTCTTCCAAACATTCGGACGCGAGGCATACAAAAGCATCGAGATTTAACCTGATTTTGCTTACCTAAATCCTAGGTATTTTACTGGAATAATGGGGTTGAAGCTAACAATAAAATAATTAGGCTTAATCTAGACTTTGTAAACACATATACCCCTAAGTGGTGGCTGAAGGAAGAAAACAAAGAAAAAATGTGAAATACAGAAAAGTACTAAAACAATCGACGAAGCTTTGAACAAGAATCGGACTTTACCTTGAATGTCAAAGCGTTGCGCATTTAAACGAGGACCTCAGGAGTCGTATTCTGGCAGTCTTCCCAATTCACTAACCAAGATAGACTAATAGGAGAAAAGTAATAAAGAACAAAGAATATCGTTAGGGCACGCACGCAGCGTCACCCTGGTTCCGTGACCGCTGGGATCTCTCTGACTGACCCGAACTCGCCGTTCCCGCCAGAGGAGGGCTTATACAGCCCGGGCAATCCGACCTTGACAAAGGCATCGTCGAATGCCTAGAATAAAACATTAAGGGCCACCATAACTAGGGGTCAAAAGCGTAAACCCTCTCTGACTTTAGGACCACCTAATGCCCTAGCATATTTTGTTTATGGAAACTTTCCAGCCTATGGGGTTAAATGCCTAAATGCTACCTATTCCCGTTCTCCAACGGATGTTAAAGTTTGAACTGAAGACGCTCTAGCGTGGGACAAAGCAATTTCCCTGTCTCAGTCAGGCTGATATTTCTATCCCTAAATGTTCGAGGCTAACAGCGTAAATATTTATAAAAGCTCCCCCTTTAAGAGGGCCTTCACTCCTTTTCGGGCGTGAAGGTCTGTACTAAACAAGCTGTTCGCCTCTCGTAGGTTACTCTCCTTCCCTGAGCAGATTAGTCCTGGTTAGCCTACCTAGCTACAGAACTACCTAACCCTAGATAGGATATGAGCTATAATCACTACTTTACCTAATTCTAATAGTACTAGAAGGTGCTTACGGTTATTATAGGCTACCTCCTACAATCATGATGTGTTTTAGACCTAGCCTAGTGGTACATTCTATGATATTCCCTAGCCTAACCTATCCTAACCCGACCGTAGCACCAACATAAGAGTTAATATTCTAACTAAATTACAACATGGTTTATGTTTAATACAATTAAAATTTACTAGTTAATTCATGAGGGTTGCCTCATATGATAAATGGGTGCCTCACTGAGGTCTTAGGCCATGCGTGTCACGAGCATCGTGGCTCGTTTCACAATAGTTAAGATTACTGAAATTAGTTATGCTACTTACATGATTACTGCGGCTCGGTGGTAAGTGGAAAGAACAAGGTTACTAAATTGATGTACCGTACTTTAAGGTGGCCTAGGCTATGTACAAATGAAAGGAAGAGATCACACTGGCTACCTTCTCTGGGCAAGGGGCCAGGATCACTCTTAGATGTTAGGGCACTGTGCCGAGAGGGCACTAGTGCCAGGATGAGCGTATAGCTCGGCAACTACTGGGCTCTCTTCCGCCCTTCTTCTTCTTCTTCGGTTTCCTCCAAGGCCTATCAGTAGCTGGCCTAGCAGGTGATGAGAGCACCGACTCGGGGACAGGCCAGAAGGGCTAGCGGGGCGCGAAGTCAGGGCAACTGCAAAAGCTGCGGGAGGACTCCCTACTCCGGCTGCTGCGACAACCGGAGCGAGAGCGATCTCGACTTCTGCGTCCGAGGATGCCAGTTCCTGGTCTTCAAGGGAGGGTACCATTTCGATCCTCCAGGGTTCATCCCTGGAGTCAAATTTTGCAAAGAAGAATCTTGCAAAGAAGAAGTTTCGGGTGCTGGAGGCTCTCCAGTCGCGATGATCAACTGCATGGGGAATCCTAAATCTCCCGGAGGAGGATTCGCCTCATGATTTAGACCCGGCATGGGGGCCTTTTCCACTGGTAGCTCAACGTCCGTGGCGGACGGAGTCTGGCACTGCTCAGTGCTCGCAAGTGGCACTGGCAGCAGTTGAGGGTCAGGCATGCCTGACAAGGGGTCCGGAGGTGCAATACCTCTCGGACGACTTGGGTTTGGCTGCGGCAGAGATTCCTGCCCCAGCAGGAGATCGTAGCCTCTCCTAGAGTTTTGTTCGGGGCGTCCGCTGGGCGTTGCTTGCTTGGGCAGCCCTCCCAATTTGTGGAGTGGTCTGCCGCTTGCGTCCTGCAGCGGTACTGCTCCTCCTGAATCTCTCTTCGCGGAGGAGGACCTCTTGGTGGGCCAGCCCTTCGCGATTGGAGAGGGCTAGGCCTGAAATAGGTTGGGTGGCGCCCCTTCCGCGGACCACTTTGGTGGGCGGAAGGTGGAGGTTTGTCATTATTGAGAGTTTTACATGTGGCCTCCGTGGAGGAGGTAACGTGGCTGCGGAGTGGCGTTGGTGACGGGCTTCCGCAGAGAAGATCCCGACCCAACAAGAAGGCCACTCCGGGCCGAATTCCACCTACCACGCCAAGGCGGTGGGGTATCGTGCCCCAAGGTGTCATAACCTGGAGTTGGACAGTAGGAACGGTGATGGTGTGGCCCTCTATCCACTTCATTTCCCACCGGGTTTCTTCGTCAACCATGGCACCGGCTGGCACTTGGGCCCTAGTGATCAGGCTAATGTCTGCCGCAGTGTCTACTGTGACCGGAAGGGTCACTGGCAGGCTAGTGCTCTGAAGAGGGCCACCGAGATGAACTGGGTTTCCAGTCTCTCGGGTAAAGGATCCGGTGCGGACCAGCAGCAGAAAATGAAGTGCTGATTAGGTTGACAAATTTGGTGGTGGGGACATGATGTGGACAGGCCGGAGATCCAGCATTGTAGTGGCTAGCAGCCCCACAGGATCTGCACGGGCCTTTTGGATGGGCTCGGTGGCCTGCAGTAACTGTTGGAGGAGAGGGCTGAGCGGATGAATCGGGAGGCGGAGTTCTGGCTGGTAGGGTTAGGCTGCTTATTAGTGCCGAGTTTGTATCGGCACTCAGCTTCAGCGTGGCCCCCTTCTTGCAATAGTTGCACAGGGTCTTGCTAGGCAGTCCATTCTTCGGGCGAGTGGAGTTCGAGAGGTAGGCCGGAGGGATGATTCGCTTCTGAGAGGTGCTATGCGACTGATTGAAGGTTTCCCACGAATCAGCCATGCGACAAGCTTCCATAAGTGTGGAGGGCTGTTTATCGTTAAGATATACCGCAAGGGGCCCTGGCACACATTGGAAAAGGTCTTCTAGCATGGTCGATTGAAGAGATCCTCAAACGTCGTGCAGGCCAAGGAGTCGAACCAGCGCGTCCCGGACTGGGTTTTGTGACATGCCCATTCCGTCCAAGACCAGCCGACTTCCTTGGGAAGACCTCGGAACCGTTGTCTCCATTTTCTGGGGTTATCTCATAGGCCTTGGTAATGACTCTACGAACTTCTGCCATGTTACCTCTCTGGCTCTTCTCCAGTGAGCGGCGCTGCCTTGGCTTTTCCCTCCATATGCTTGGCTAGTATTAAGGCTCTCTCCGTCTCCGTGGTGCTGTAGTTATCGAAAAGAGCCTCGATCTCCTCCAGCCATGCTTCTGGCTCGTCCTCAGTCCACTTGGGGACTAGGGAATTGATGCTCGAAATTGGAGCGTTTGATGCAGCAGGTGTAGGACTGGAGGCTTGATGGCTAGCCATAGCTTCGGCATTCTCCATTTTCGCTCTCTCAAGCTCGAGCTCCTTCTCCTTTAGGGCTAACTCAGTTTCCTTGCAGGCTAACTCATGCTGTCTCCTTCTTTCTTCTCTTTCCTCTTCATACTTCCTCTGCTCGGCTTCATACTTCCTTCGTTCTTCTTCATACTTCCTCTGCTCGAGTCTTTCTTCCTTCTCCCGCTTGGCCAAGTCGTCCACTTGCTCCTTAACCCAGGTGGTAAGTTCCGAGCCGGTGAGACCTGCCGCCGTCCCCAGCCCCAGGAAAGTTTTATAATGCTCTGCTGCCATGGTTCTGGTGGGGAAGGCCGTCTAACCGGGTCGAGTGGGCGTACTTGGGCAGCGAGGAAGTGTCTTTCAATGAAGTGGCACCCTTTCAAAAGGTGGCACTGTAGTTTGGGTGTGCCGTGTACAGGTCACACTGGTGGCACTCAGTATCCCTAGGCACTGGTGCAGGTTAGGTTCCAGAAGAACTTTCTCTTCTGTGTTCCCTTTGGTTTTGTTTTATTTATTTTTCTGGATTCTTGCTTGGTGGCACTTATGGTGCCAATGTGTTTCCTAGGGACCCTCTACTGGAGTCCAACTAGGCTATATGGGAGGAAAGGCACTCTACACCCCTGCAGAGTGCAACAATCGAATGAGAGAGAAAGGGAAGGTAAAAGAGAGAGAGAGAGAGAGAGAGAGAGTAAGCTATTCCAGTGATGAGTGCTGCAAATTATTGGCACTGTGGAATAAAGTGAATTTGGGTTTTTTTTTTTTTTTTCTTAAAGATCCTCGTGAGTGGCTGGTCCCAGTACCGTCCCCAGTGCTGGCCCCTTCTTTTTCAGAGGGTGAAAACTACTGTTTGCTTCAGTCTGGATAGCAGGCCTCACTCGTGACCGACAGTTTATCACTGTATTGTAATTACTCTTAACTTGTCCTCATCTATTGTGGGACAGAGGTGTTTCTTTTTATTTGGTTAAAGTATTCGAATTAATTAGCCTAGTGTCGGCCGTTCTTTCTTTGAAGAGGTCACGTACACTTAGGTTAGGAATGCTTACTTGAATGAGAGAGAGAGAGAGAGAGAGAGAGAGAGAGAGAGAGAGAGAGAGAGAGAGAGAGAGAGAGAGAGAGATTTTCAATCAGCGAATTTCTTGCTGCTTGAGAACATGTAAACAAAGATTTTATACATGCACAATGGCATGGATCTTAATAAAATGATATAGATGCGTCGTTTTGGCTTCCTTAGGGATTACTTTATTATCTTAATTTTCCCGGGAGCCGACGTCACAAAAGTTTATCGTAAAAATTTTAAATTTTCTTTATATGATTTTTATAGTAGGTATTCGTAGGAACTTGTTATGGTACTCCTAACTAAGGCCTATCTTTCCCTGCCTAAATTGTCTTTTGTTTTTTTTTTTCTAGCTAAGATATTGCGAGGTGGGTTCGCTACGAAGGGAAAAAAAAAGAATGCCCCCCCAGAGTGGCTCGGGCAGAGGTCACAATAACAAGGTCTTTGAGATGGCGGCCAAGGTCCCGTTAGGCCTAAATTTCAAAACAACCTCGGGCGGCGAAGAAAACGTCAAAATGGCGGTTCTCTCACAAACAGTTCAACAATTCAAAATACCCAGCAACGCCGACACAGCGGAGGAATCAAAATGGCGGTTATTTTCTTTTTGCACCAAATTCAAAACAACGAAAAACAAATGCAGGTATCCAGATTTTACTTTAAATATACCAATCATGCATAGCGTTTTACGTTACGGATGGAAAACTAAATTACAAACAACTTTGTCTTTTGTTATCGTATTCTCACCCGGACATTAAACAAAAGAATGAAAAGAGAGATGCTGGCTTGCCTGCGTAAATTTACGTTGTTGAACGGTACCTTTATTGTAAAATTACTATTTCAGTTCGTTTGCTACTTCACTGACACGGTTTTTTGAATGATTCCCGCTATATGCAAACAATAACGATCGGAATTGCCGACGCGATTACTACATTACTTTGTGTACATGAAATGGGCTCCGCTTTTTTTCGGCCTTAAGATACGTTACTTGATCGACTTCTCTCACGGTCCGAACACGGTAAAATGCCCTTTCTTAAACGACACAAATTGTGATTCGCTCTGCTCTCGAGTTGCACCCTTTCCTACGCTAATTCTCGCTACACTTGTTATACTATTCTCTTTACTGCTTATTATTATGCCTCGTTCCTTGTTTGGAAGAATGAAATGGAGTTCGATATCTGACTTTTATTTTTTATTTTTTTTTTTTTGGAATTAATGTAATTTAATTTTTAATTTCCTTTTCTCAGATTCTTTCTCTAAAATGTACTTTAGATTCTACGCAAGGTCGCCAATGTTACGTGTGAGGTCTTGGTTGATCATGTATTATTCAATTTACGTAATTTTTACGGCCCTGCAAACCAAGATTACACGTAACCTGCCACTTGAAGCCAAAGTTAACCTCAAAGACAGACGTTAATTAGCCAAAGGTCGCCAGTTAAGGGTTATTAACCTTAACAAAGAATATTTGAGATGAATTTGATTTTAAACGCAACGGTTCTTCCAAACATTCGGACGCAAGGCATACAAAAGCATCGAGATTTAACCTGATTTTGCTTACCTAAATCCTAGGTATTTTACTGGAATAATGGGGTTGAAGCTAACAATAAAATAATTAGGCTTAATCTAGACTTTGTAAACACATATACCCTAAGTGGTGGCTGAAGGAAGAAAACAAAGAAAAAATGTGAAATACAGAAAAAGTACTAGTCAATCGACGAAGTTTCAACAAGAATCGGACTTACCGTGAATGTCGAGTCGCTGCAAACGAGGGACCTCAGGAGTCGTATTCTGGCAGTCTTCCCAATTCACTAATTAAGATAGACGTAGGAGAAAAGTAATAAAGAACAAAGAATATCGGGGCACGCACGCAGGCGTCACCCTGGTTCCGTGACCGCTGGGATCTCTCTGACTGACCCGACCTCGCTCGTTCCCGCCAGAGGAGGGCTTATACAAAACGGGCAATCCGACCTTGACAAAGGCATCGTCGAATGCCTTAAAAACATTACCACCATAACTAGGGGTCATTGAGCGTAAACCCTCTCTGAGGCTTAGGTCCCCTAATGCCCTAGCATATTTTGTTTACAAACTTTCCAGCCTATGGGGTTAAATGCCTAAATGCTACCTATTCCTTTCTCCAACGGATGTTAAAGTTTGAACTGAAGACGCTTCTAGCGTGGGACAAAGCAATTTCCCTGTCTCAGTCAGGCTGATATTTCTATCCCTAAATGTTCGAGGGCGAACAGCGTAAATATTTATAAATATATATATATATATATATATATATATATATATATATATATATATATATATATATATATATATATATATATATATATATATATATATATATATATATATATATATATATATGTATTGTTACGTGAGTCATTCGCCTAATGAGCTTAATAATTGGTTAATTATTTTTATATTGCCTTGCTTTACCTAAGACCCACGTAATTCTGCCAATTAAGGCTAGAATTAACTTTATCTAAAGGACAGATATTGAATAGATGAGGTTGCCAGTTAACATTAGTTAACAAAGAATAGAGGTTTATTTCATAACCACGTAAATGAATTCAGCAAACTTACTGGAACACTAGTTTCAGCAAAAGTAAAGTAAAATAAAATGAAATGGATTATTTACAGGACCTAACAGCAGCTCAGAATATTAGTTCTACTGAAGACAAACACCTCAATGCTACATAGACATGAACACAACAGATTTATGTGCCTCTCAGATGCTCTATAAGACATTTAGCTGCAAGGTCGAATTGAGGCTTCTTGGTACTGATGATGCAGATTCTTTTCCAAGAAAGAGGGTTTTGTGCAGGCCTAAGGTGTACACAATTTTAGAAAACCTATATCTAGATAACACTCTTACACTACAGAAACTCTCACTCGTCAGTACTTAATCACAAGGGGATGATTCTTATGTCAAGAAAAATACTTTTAACACCATGGAGGATAAGTTAAGTGGCTTCATTAGACAACAGTAATAGTACTTAATAGATGATTTCATATATGGACTTACTAGGATTTCTTAGTCAGTGACTGTTTAAGAGAGGAAAATTTGAACAAGGAAAAATGAGAGTTTCAGTCGAAGGGAACGAGAACTGGGAGTAATTGTCAAATCAGACTTGCCACTGGGTTAGCTAATGCAGTGATCAGTTGCATAAGATTCCTTGGTCTGTTGGAATAATAATTTTCTCCCTCGTTTTGAACAAAGGAGGAGACAAAGGTGCTTGGAGGACAGCAAGGACATCCGTGTTCTATGGCAGCTGAGTGGAGAGTCTCGTGATACTAGCAGCTTGTCGCTGTTTGCTTCAAAACTCCCACTAGCCAGGGCGCCTGACCTGAAATGACGATAGACACGACAGTACACAGGATAGGGAAAATTGGGTTTTAAGAACAGTATAACTAAGGCCTGGCCTAGCAAAACTGTGTCCCCTCTATGACTCTCTAAGAGTCTAAACTTCCCACCCTTGGACGGTTGGCGAATTTAATTTAAAAATAATGCTTCCCTCTCGCCTTTTCTCACACGAGAAATCTATATTATTCCTAGCTTTAAATAGAGAATTAATCCTATTCTACTAAGAGGCAAGAAGAGAATATATATATATATATATATATATATATATATATATATATATATATATATATATATATATATATATATATATATATATATATATATATATATATATATAAGAAAGGAAGAGAGCAGAGCAGTTCACGGCATGTTTACCAGAAACTTTAAAAAATATTAATAATCCCCAATTTCCATGAGTACATAAACGCTTTACCTGTGTAAATTTTTTAGTTATCTGAATCAATTTTTATTGGTCTTCGTCAATTTTCTCATTCATCCGAGACAATTTTTCTCTCATTTAAATAAAATTATTATTAATGTATCAGTTTTTCATTGATCCGAGGCAATTTATTTTATTGATCCAAGTAAATTTTTTATTCATCCGAATAAACTTTTTATTGATCTGAGCTTTTTATTAGTCCGAGAGGGTTTTTCTAATTGATCTAAAAAAATTTTATAGATCCAAGTCAATCCTTTATTGTTCCGGATCAGTTTTTTATTTTTCCAAGTGAAATTTTTATTGATGTGAGGCAATTTTTTTATAGCTCGAAATAAATTTTTGATTGGTCCGAGTAATTTTTTTATTAATCCAAGGCAATATGTTATTGATCCGAATCAGTTTTGGATTGATTAGACTAAAGTTTTTATTAATCCAAGTAATTTTTTTTATTGATCACAGTCAGTTTTTATTGATCCGAGGCAATTTTTCTTTTATCCAACTTAGTCAAATTTTTCCTGTTGAAGAAAACAATATTTTTTTATTGATGAGAATAAATTTTTTATTGATATGAGGCAATTTTTTAAGATCTGAGTTCATTTGTTTTATTCATCTAAGGCATTTTTCATTGATCTTGGTTATTTTTTATTTGTCAGAGACATTTGTTTTATTCATGTGAGTTAATTTTTTGTTGATTGTAGGCAAATTTTTATTGATCCAAATCAGTTTTTCGCTAATCTGATTTTATTATTTTTTTTTATTGATTTCAGGGAATTGTTTTTATTCATCTGAGTTTTATTGACGAGTTAATTTTTGTTACTGATTTGAGGCAATTCTTTATTGATCCGATTCAATGTCTTATTGATATGACTTAATTTTTCTTACTGATTGCAGGCACTGTCTTATTGATCTGAGACAGTTTATTTTTATTGATCTGAGTACATTTTTTTTTTATTTGCCCAATCTTTTCTATTGATCCGAGTCAGTGTTTTATTAATCTGAGTCAACTTTTCATCGATCCTACGCTCGCACCTCACCCCCTTCATCCGAAAATAATCATAGCTAACTCATCTGACGACCATAAAACCCCTCTATCAGCCCCCTTTCTTCGGCTGTTCAGAAATATTATTCATCATCTGATGATAACTCATCGAATTCCCTTCCATATCCATTATGATGACTAACACATTAATCAGAGGTTTCCTTCAAATGCTTACTGATCAAGGCTCGACTTCCCAATGTCCAGGTATGTATACCAGGCGTTCACAGCCTGTTGTGTCAAATATTCCAGCAGTAATTCCAGAGAGAGACGTCGCTCTCAACATGTCCTTCTGACCCTTCGACCTCCGATGCCACACAGTGACTCCGGTAGTTATCGTCTCCCCGTAACTTATATGGGGCCTATTAGAGGAAATTACTTTGGACATAACGATGACGTCATGGGTCAAATTACTCTACTCTTATATCTGGCAAAAACTAAATATGCGTATTGAAACCTCCCTTTTCAAGGGCAATTAAACATTTTTTATGATATATATTGATATAACTTTTTGAGTGATGTGCATCACGCTGGCGATGAGGTTAGTAAATATTTCATCTCACAAGCACACACACACACATATACATAGTTTATGTGATTATGATCACACTTTACTACAGGGAAAATGAAAACCTAGGCGTAAATCCTAATCAGTTTCGACTTTTTATCTAAGCTTAAATATAAAGTTGAAACCATCAAGATTTTCAGATAGTTTTTCATTTTACCTGTAGTAGTGTGAAAAACCATATATATATATATATATATATATATATATATATATATATATATATATATATATATATATATATATATATATATATATATATATATATATATATATATATATATATATATATATATATATATATATATATATATATATATATATATATATATATATATATATATATATTTATATATATATATATATATATATATATATATATATATATATATATATATATGTATATGTATATGTATATATATATATATATATATATATATATATATATATATATATATATATATGTATGTATATATACATATATATATATATATATATATATATATATATATATATATATATATATATATATATATATATATATATTTAATATTATCACATACACAATTGTTCTGTGCATTAGTAGAATTCAAATATATATATATATATATATATATATATATATATATATATATATATATATATATATATATATATATATATATATATATATATATATATATATATATATATATATATATATATATATATATATATATATATATATATATATATATATACACACAATATATATATTTGTCACTTGTAAATTCGTGACTTTTTATGTTTAAAAATGTAATCCCACAAATATCGTTTAATTTCCAGTACAATAAACTTTGAGAATAATTCACACACATTTTCGCTTACCCTGGAAAAAGAAATATCTGGTAACAAAACAGTACATAAGTCTTAGTGGATGAAGTTAATAGAAATCTATCATGAACTTTATAAACTAAATTTTCTACCGTAATAACAGGCAATTACTCAAGACAAAATTGTAAGGATGATGAACTCATTCTAAAATTCTTGGAGGAAATTTCCCCATCTCCTAGAACGTCTGAAGAGGTTCACTGTAAAAGGCAGGGAAAATGACTGGGTTCTGACGTGACATTTCTCTTCTTAACCTAAAATTTCATTTCCATTACACAACCCTGGATATGCACCATCATTATTTTCATGCAAAGGCAAAGATATTGCTTGTAAGAATGAAGACTTTATATATTGATAAGTACTTTATAAAATTATAATATTTAGATACTGAAGAGAAATTAAGCACATTATGACACTCATTAGTGTGGAATAATGGCTTTCAGCCTAATTGTATTAGTTCTCTGATATGAATGAAGAAACGTAATGTTAATTCATGAGAGCGGGAGCGTGACTAGTTACGAAAAGGACTACCTATCTGCCACAAAAAAAAATAAGTAAACAAATAAAAGCTACATTCCTACAGGTATATGTTTTTAAACTGAGCCTTGCAATTTTGGTGTTTGAATACCTGTTTGCATATTGGAATTTAACTAATAATTAGAGTAATTACGAAGTGAGTACAATTTCCTTGCTGACATAATTACAAATAGATAATATTTTTATAAAATTCATGAAATTGAAAAAGCAAGAAAAAATACTCGTGGTAACCGATGACCTAAAAATAGGTTGTCAATGCAATGCTAGTACTTTTTGTTGAAGTTTAATTACCCAGAGTGTTAAAAGCGTCCGTAGAAAACTAAAATATTTGTTCAGCTCTTTGGAAACAATTTGTCAGAATACAGGAATGCTTAGAGTCAAAGAGGAATTAATTTCTTTACACGATTTTCTAACATGTTAATTGTAATAAGATGTGTTTACTTGCAGAGATTCAAAATGTGTAATTCGGCTACATAACAGTTCACTAACCGGTGATACACTCACAAAATACTTATATGAAATTTGATATCCTAATTAAGGGTTATAATCCATAAAGTTTATGAAAAATTTACAACAGAGCTGATGATAAATTCCTTGTGAAATGTAAAGAGAGAGAGAGAGAGAGAGAGAGAGAGAGAGAGAGAGAGAGAGAGAGAGAGAGAGAGAGAGAGAGAGAGAGGGTGGTGGTATAAACTACTACCTACAGAATACTAACAGCGAGATCAGAGCCTAAGAAAGATAAACAGAAGGCATCAAGGAGAATTTTGATACATCATGAGATGGTCAAAGTTAGAATAAATTTTTATCTAGACCATAGAAGTAACTTCTCATTGTATGTAAAACAACAGAGAGGGGTCCTTTGGCTTTTTGCTGTATGTGATTCCCACCACTGTGAGATAATTCAGTGGGGCAGTTTAATGTCGCCTGTTATGGGTCTCTAGAGCCCCGTTCAACGACCCAATTACCATTTGCATTTCCGTCTCTTCCACAGAGACTGGTTTTCCAAAACGCGGTTTCGTTATCTCACCAGTTATGGCTGAGGAAACATCTGTCTGGGATGCAAGTGAGTATTTCCCGCAGTGTGGATTTGAATAGGAAAACCTCTTTTCAGTTGATGCTTGTATACATATGCATCCACACACTCATGCAAACATGCCTAATCATTTAGGTAAATAAGATGATCCACGCACACAGAATTTAAATTAATGTCAATACAATTCCATACTTTAATCTTCTCTATCTATATTCATATGATACGTAATTGATAATTTTAGAAATATTTTTTTATAAACACCTATCTTGAAATATATTTGGTTTTTCAGTGGAAAAAACTGTGGGCTTGCCATCTTCCATGCTAAAGCCAGGTGGGTAGCATATTCTGACACTGATCCTTTCAGGTGGAATTTCGTGTGCGTATGCGTATATATGTGTCTGTGTATGTATGTATGTATGTGTATATATATATATATATATGTATGTCTGTATGTATTTATGTATGTATGTATGTATGTATGTATATATATATATATATATATATATATATATATATATATATATATATATATATATATATATATATATATATATATATATATATGTGTGTGTGTGTGTGTGTGTGTGTGTGTGTGTGTGAATATATACATATATACTGTATATTAAATGTTTATTGTTGCTAAAGGAAGTCACAAGCCTAATAAAGCCACAAAATATAGGAAACCTTGTATAAGAAACCAAAAACAAAATATTATGCCGTTTTTTCTACTGTAAAAGGCGTCATGCATAATATAATATATATATATATATATATATATATATATATATATATATATATATATATATATATATATATATATATATATATATATATATATATATGTGTGTGTGTGTGTGTGTGTGTGTGTGTGTGTGTGTGTGTGTGTAGTTTACATTCTCTATTACAATTAAGGTACAAAAATCTTTTTTGTGTTCAAATGAAATCTTTTCGCCTTCATGATCATCGAAGATTTCTTCTGATGTCTCCCAAGTGTTCTCATTATCAAAGGGACAAGATGCAAAATATATTTTTGGCCAACTTTTGAGAGAGAGAGAGAGAGAGAGAGAGAGAGAGAGAGAGAGAGAGAGAGAGAGAGAGAGAGATTAATAACGAAATACATTAGGGTAAATGGACCCAAAACTCTTCAAGCTCTCTGGGTTAAGCATCTTTGCACACCTGGGAGGTCATAACTCTTATAAATAAAAAGGCAGAAAAACAGATCCATGACACCTATTTTTCACT
>NC_089747.1:62661308-62663808 GCF_040412425.1 Macrobrachium rosenbergii | reverse complement strand
CTCCGTATACAGAGCGGCCTCTTCACGTCTTAGTTACCAGAATTTTTCAATGTAAATTGTTAAAAGTTACGTCTAGCATTTCTAATTTTCAGATACTTGCCCAAGACGAGAGGTGAAGGGCGTCATAATTGCGGTCGCGGAATTAATCTCGTTCGTAAATGGCAGTTTATAGGGTGGAAAGATTAAAATTTGTGGGTCAGAATGACAAGGGTCAATGCCCTTAACATTAAAGGATTTTACATCATATCCGAGCTTTCAGATGGTTCTATTAAAAGTCTTTCTGTAACTATATATATATATATATATATATATATATATATATATATATATATATATATATATATATATATATATATATATATATATATATATATATATATTAGGTTTTTACCTGGGAAAGATGTGGAACTTACCATGGGGCTTTCAAATCTGACTACAGGTGTGACTCAGGTAAAACATACATAAAAGAAATCTAAGCTAAAGGCCTTACTTCAACAGGGAAAGCTGCAGATAAACACTTAGGGTCACTAAAAATCTCACATATTTACGATTAATAATTAAAATCAAAAGAATGGGGAATTTCGAAAACCAGACAGGTAAAAGAGAGTCCTGTCGAACAACTAAATTTACAACAAATTAAGCAATAACTGAACTGTGGAAAAATCCACTTCGAAGAACACCATTCGACGTGGGGCAGTGGTTATGACCACGGCACAAGCACAAGATAAATAGTTGATTCCACAGCTAGCAACTCCATCTGCAATCGAGAACACATTCAGTTACTTACACAAATTAGATACCGTGAATAAAAAGAATTGAGCGAGTACACAGAAGGTGCCAAAGCAACTCGATTCTAGGCACTGATAAACATGTGTGAAATTTTGGACATTTACTCACTGCACTAAACAAGTCAGGTCTCTGTGGAAAATCGCACTTCGGAAAAGAAAATAGATTCAGTAGAAAAATAACAGATTTGTGACTGATTCAAAACCTTGCTTATGGTACTTCACCTTTTAGTCGGAGACAGGGGACCTCGTCTTCAGTGCCAGGATGGAGGGCAAGAGTTTAGGGGACTTGCACTGTAAAAAGACTAAAGCCCATAGTGGCAAGCCGTAGCAGAAATGCGGTCTTGACGTTTTAGTTATTAGAGCCAAGACAGAATACAAATTTACCATATACAGAAAGACTACATTCTCTCTGTCATACATCCACTTTATAGCTACCATGACATCTCTATCAAGATTGGCATAGTCAGCAATTTTTTCTTAAGAGCCTTACGAATTTCTCCCTGGATTTCCCAGAAAAGGAAATTGAACTAATCCATAAGCAGCTGTCATCTTTAAAGTACTCTGATCATATAACTGAGACAGCCATCAACAAAGCCAAAAAAAATTGTTCTACCGTCCCCCTGAAAACAAGACTAGAGAGACGCCCAACAATAAAATAAAAATCCCACACCTAGTAAGGATTAAGACGTTGACACACACACTTGGAAACTCTAACCCTTTTGCTTTCACCTACCCAAATACCTTAGCCAAATCCCTGATTAACATCCAATAAAAGTCAGTCCCCAAAAACACAGGAGTTTACGAAATCCCTTGCCTCGTTTGTGACCAATTTCATATCAGTTTTACAGGCAAATCACCCCCAGAGATTAATACAGCATAAACGTTCTGATAGGTACGGACGACAGAGCTCATTTATTTTTAATCACATAAATAACCATAATCACAGAATAAACTGGAATTTTTCTCATACAATTATAGCAGCAATTGTCGGTTCAAAAGCCAGATGGTGGAATCGGCTTTGATTAAACAAAAGAAATACGACGAACCTTTCAAGATGCTCGTGGGATTCAGATATTATAGATAAAATCTTAAGAAGATTAAAGAGAAATTGTCAACTGGAGTGACATAATGACTGACCTATGGACCTTCTGGCATAGATACCACTTTTCTGTAACTCTTCTTCATTCACCATTTGCTTTTATTTTCTACATTTTGTCATTTTTATGCGCACTATATATATATATATATATATATATATATATATATATATATATATATATATATATATATATATATATATATATATATATATATATATATATATATATATATATATATATATATATATATATATATATATATATATATATATGAAGCGAGATGTGGTCATAAAGTGTCTGGACTGTTGCTATAGTAAAGGAGCTACAATATGCCAAATGAGGCCACTTGGCACAGATTGACCTTGACCCCCACTGTGCATGCACACTAAGTTTTTAGGTCCTAGCTCACATCTGCTCTTTACAGCAGTGCTTGGAAGGAAAGTGTGTAGTATGTGGCCGTCACGTTGACTATGATGGAGAAAGTTGAACAGAGAATTTGCATGAAATTTTGAAAAGAGCTTGGTGATACCTGCACACAGACCTAAGCAAAATTGCAAAAAGTGTATGGAGAGGAGTGTATGAGCCACACACGAGTGTACGAGGGGTTAAGAT
>NC_089747.1:62656308-62658808 GCF_040412425.1 Macrobrachium rosenbergii | reverse complement strand
TTAATAAAAATTTCGTACATATCTGCAAACAACTTTTTTGTCTACACCTGCTGCTAACAAACACACAAATTAACTTAAGTACGAAACCAAATTCAAAAGCAAGTAGTTGATCACAACAGAATCCCTGAAATATAAAAGGAGTTTGATGAAATGAGAGAGAATATATTAAGATGGTGGTGAACGCAGGACCAAACCGGGACATCTTTGACGTTATTCCTAATCCCACTGAACTAATAACAAATAGATAAAAGTCATTGAAGACTGCCATAATGAGTAAAGAAAGGTAATTGACGAAAGGATATAGACATGACGGAGAACGGAATCACGGAGTTAGAAATACAAGAAATCAACAAAGATATATATGAAAATCGTTCAGTGAACCTTTTTTTTTTTACTCCGTAAAAGTAGTAACTCCAAAAGTCCGCCTCCGCTAGAAAGTGGTTCTCTCATTAGGGTCACAGTGCTCGAGTCTAAACGAAATTTTTGGTCTATTAAAGGATTCAGTGAGTTCCTAATGAAGTTCTTATCGTCTGATCATTAATTAAGGTTTTAATGAAGGTTAAGTGGCGCATACTTCTGGTTTGAGGTTAAGAATGTTTTTTTCATTGCTTTCTTTCTCCAACTGCGTTCAATGAAATTAAAAGGTGAGACTTATATTACTAGACAGTGTACTTTAATGTATATATATATATATATATATATATATATATATATATATATATATATATATATATATATATATATATATATATATATATATATATATGTATATGCACTTACAATAAAGTATCCTCAGCAGGTCATAATGAAATATCATCAAATAAAACTGAATAATAATTCGCAACCTTCATAGGTAATCTGCATCGCATGGCTTCGGAAGTATCAAGTACCTGCATTTTGACTAAATAATGCGGCGTCTTTATGAATTTGTTATGTGAGTAATGTAAATTAAAAAGGTCTATACGAGCGCGTCCAGATCTTTGCTGTAACGTCCATGGCCTATGCCCATTAAAAAGGAATTGCCAGCTTTCTCTTCAGATAAAGCCATACTGGCGTTTGGGACATCATCTACTCTGCTTCATTTCGGATAATCGAAGAAAGATATTTCGTAAAAGAATCCTTATTTGCTTGAAAAATTATACATATATTGAAAATAAAAAGCAAAATTTATATGTATTCATCTATGGACTCTATATTATCTATGATTTTTTGTTTATAAGTTCACAGGGGAAAAAGAAAAATTTGCTCAGAAGTGGAATAGAATGACAGATATCCGAAAAGGGAGCTTCCTAGGAAGTCTGATGGAAGAGACGAGGGGAGAGACAGAGCAGGTGTTCAGGAGAAGGGGGAGAAGAGGGAAGAAGAAGAAGAGGAAGAGACTCGGGGAATAGAAAGCATTTTGTTATCTCCCGGAAGCACTTGGCTTTAACCGTCTTTCTCCATGTTCCGTGCCTGGATCCAATCGCTTTCTGAAAGTGGCCTCGCTTGATTCCTGCTCCGGGGATGGGGGAAAGGATGTAGATGTATATTTCACAATTGTTAGTTTATGAATGTGCTATAACTTGATTTTATCATTCATACAATCCAATTAAAACAGATTTAATGAATATTAGGTTTTTAAAACATCTGTTAACATCTATCCAAGCATTTACTAGCCTCACAAAGGTCCAGGGCACAAAACTTAAATATTTCCAGATTTGCTATTTCGTTAAGAAACACTTCGTTAGCTACTTCTGTCGATTTCTCAAGACCACGAGATGGATTTGTAGACTGAAATTGGAAAGTTGCGTAAGAACAAAAGCACTGACAATGACCGAATTGACAAATTAATTCTCTCGTTACACCTACTTCGAATAACTCTGGAAGAAAAAGAAGTACATGCCCAGGCTTAAACCTTCTCAAAATATCATGAAACTTTCTTCCTCCCTTCATTCCAATTAATTGCAAAGATGAGAGGAAGAGTTCATATGACAAAATGAACAGAAATATTACTTATATATATATTGTTAAAGATTTTATTCCTCCCTCGTCCGACAGCTAGTAATTAATTTATTCAGGGAATAATTCCATCTTTCATTTGACTGTTGGGCCCAGAAAACATGGCGGGCGAGGTAGACCAAGCGTATTTTGAACTAAGAAATGATGGTTAGCGCCTGTTTAAACTCATGTAGGGAAAGCCCCACCTCAGCTGACTTGGGATAAACAATAGAAAAAACCCCCTCACTCCCATCACGTGATATAGGAGCGGCCGATCCGCTAGGGGAATGGGAGGCGCATCCAGGCTGTGAGATAGATATGAACTTAACCTCTAAGTACTTAATTTTAAGATCTACTTTTTCTCCACTCCTTTGCGCCTGAAACACACCTGCGGTTTTTCCTTACGCTGGTGAAAACTAACTTCAGTAACCGGTCTAGTCCCCAATGTTTAGCGCACACATCTGCAGGCACAGGTACGTTGACCGCAATTAGTCAGTAAGCCAGCCCTCTCCCTCCCCGTGAA
>NC_089747.1:62648808-62653808 GCF_040412425.1 Macrobrachium rosenbergii | reverse complement strand
CCAAAGCCAAATCAAAAAAAGTCCTTCAAAGAGGCATCGTATTACCCCATACAAAAATGGGAATAAAAGCACGTTAAAAGAAGAAGAAGAAGAAGAAGAAGAAGTGTAACGAGAGGATTAATTTCTCAATTCGGTCATCGTCACTGCTTTGTTCCTATGCAACTCTCTAATTTGTCTACAAATCCATCTCGAAGTCTTGAGAAATCGACGAAAATAGCTAACGAAGAGAGAATCATAAAGACAAGAGGCCTTACTGACATTCAGACAGCCTAACGAAGAGAGGTTTCTTCACTTTAGCTAGAAATTCGCTAAATGTAGCAAATAAAAAGAGGAAAATAAAGTATTTTCAAACTTTTCACGTTGCAAAATTGTCATATAGAATTGTACCAAGCGGCGATCCGCTTAACTTTGCATTTGTAATTTTATGCATATATTTCTATTGGGGTAGAATGATGGCTGAGGCTCCCTAATTTCTCTGCAGAATCATGTCGGTTACGCTAATCAAGCGAAAATGTGAGTCATCGTATATTTTGTTTCAATACCGCAGTTTTAACAAGAGCTTTTATACAGGTGCTCAATTTGAAGCTGTACCTATCATCAGGCGAGTTATCATCTTTTGTGTATTTCTATCAGTTTTATATTCAGTTATTATTACCATTACCCTATTATTCTTATCACTATTTATACTTAGCGTCATGCGTACGTATACACTTACATGCACAAATACATGCATTCATGCACATGTACCAGATTTAAGAAATGAAACACGGAATGTAAGGCTTGATTGGATTCGAGTTTAGCTTTAAAGAATACTCATCGTTTTATTTTTCTCTGTGGTAGATTTTAATATATAAATCACGTGTTCTACTGACTTGATGCATATATATATATATATATATATATATATATATATATATATATATATATATATATATATATATATATATATATATATATATATATATATATATATATATATATATATACATATTTTATATATACATATATATTATATATATACATACAAAACATACATACATGCAAAAAAGAGAGAGAGAGAGAGAGACTGGAGGTTGGAGCGCTATTACATAACATAGGAGAGTGAATGAAATAGAATAAAAATTGAATCTTTCAAGAAGTATTTCCGTTAAGGAACAGGACTTGCATTTTCCACTTTCCTGCAGGAAAAGCCGGAAGCAGAGATCCGGAGAAGGACCTCTATTTCATAGATAATAGCATCCTTAGTCTTCCCTCAATTAAGGGATGGTTTCCGTTCGCGGTTCCGTTAAGGAAGCTATCACTTAGGTATATAGGCTACGAGAGAGAGAGAGAGAGAGAGAGAGAGAGAGAGAGAGAGAGAGAGACGTATGTTCGTTTATCCCTAAATTTTTTGTCTCTGGGCAATATGGGTTTCTAAAACATTCAAATTACTATACAAATTATATATATATATATATATATATATATATATATATATATATATATATATATATATATATATATATATATATATATATATATATATATATATATATGTATATATATATATATATATATATATATATATATATAGTATATGTATGTATGTATGTATACTATATATATATATATATATATATATATATATATATATATATATATATATATATTGAGATATATATATATATATATATATATATATATATATATATATATATATATATACAGTATGTGTATGTATGTATGTATACTATATATATATATATATATATATATATATATATATATATATATATATATAATCAATCATCCTGCCACAGCCTTATCAATATACTTGGCAAAATAACTCATAACAATCATATTTTTCAGGGAAAACACATCCAGGAATACCTGAACCACAAATCCTGAATCCATCTGCCGGATAACTACTACTAAACACTAGGGTTTATCTCCAATTTCATAATCTCTGTTGTATTAGAAAATGACAACTACTGTTACACACGCTGCTAGTTAATATCTCTCTTATCAAAGTATGAACATTGGCAAATTATTGTACAATATTAACGTAAAAGAGAAAAGAACTTTGCGTCCTGTGTAACAGGATGTATTAAAGATAGTGTATATCCCACTTATTATTATTATTATTATTATTATTATTATTATTATTATTATTATTATTATTATTATTATTATTATTATCATTATTATTATTATCATTTCTTGACGAAGATAGCATATCCATTAGCTTTCAATGCAAGATTCTGCCCTTATAATAGAGCTGAGAAAACGTAAGGAACAAAATAAGATTGATAACAATAAAGTGAATTTTTTCAGGAATTAATTTTGTTTTCCTGGGAGTTAGCAAAACATTCAGAAAGTTAAATTACACACAAACACAGACACACACGCATATATATATATATATATATATATATATATATATATATATATATATATATATATATATATATATATATATATATATATATATTTATATATGTGTGTGTGTGTGTGTGTGTGTGTGTGTGTGTGTGTGTGTAATGATACAAGGGTGCCTGTTTATGCAAGGGTTTGTGTTCTGAGGCTGCACGCTTCCTACTTGTCATTCCACTTGCATGTCTCCTTGTTTTTCGTGTCATGATTAAGATAATAATCTTGAAACAGTGATCAAAGCCGTTGATTTAGCAAATGTGCTTTATCCATCACGTGGAGAAATGAGAAAATAATGGAAGATAATCTCAGAAGCTCTCCTAAATATCTTTGATTCCTGCCTTTGTTATTTTCAGAATGATATTTATCAAAGAAACAATCAATGATAAAAAGTTTTGTCTAATAGTTTCCTTGGAATTTTTTTATTTTGCATTGCAATCTACACACTGGCATTGATATTCTCATTAATTTTAGGAACTTTTCTATTTCTATCAAATATTAAGATTAAGATAAATGAATTTGATTATGGAAATTTTTTTAAATCTCAGGGAATTTATTCAGCATTTAAAATTTTTTTAACTTTTGAATATTCATAGATTAGCCTACTCTCTTTTGTGCAGATCTTAAAAGATTATTGGATAATTTGATAGAATCGATATTTTGTCCATTTAAATTAGATCGTGAACAACTTACTAAAATATTATTTATACACATCTTTGCTAGATATAGGTTTCAGGTTTTCTTCTATAACAGATAGACATCACACTAAAACATTCTCTCTCTCTCTCTCTCTCTCTCTCTCTCTCTCTCTCTCTCTCTCTCTCTTCGTAGGCTTGAATTACTTCACTAGTTTAGAGGTAAGGAATAATTTTTGTTTTGACTTTAAAAATACTAAAAGTGCAAATAAGCAAAACCAATCAGTGAATGTTTGTATATTTGTTTGGGTTCTATGGAAATTTGAACTACATGACAGAACCAGACAAAATTTTGCACACGGCCTCTGAGTAACGCCAGAAAGGTTTATAACTCAAAATCAAACCCTTTCCCCGTGTCAGACATACAAACACAGACAAAACAAATGAAATTTCCGTTTTTACATCACTTTTTCCTTCAGTGCTATACAGGTTAATGTCATTTTTCATCTGATGCTCCACCTTTTATTCTAGGCACTGTCAGACGTATGGTTAACCTACAACAATAAGTCCAGATCCCCTATAACATAAATTTTTTATCAGAATTTACATGAATTTTGATCATTTATGATATTATTAATATAATTGTTAAATACCTCGACAAAATCAACATTGAAAACCTACAGGGCATAAAACTAGAGGAACACGATGAAGTTCCAGCTTCCCTTCCACTGCTATGTGAAAGGAATCGTTGATATATTTATCACTCATTAAATTCCTCCCACTGCAAACCCTATAATCATTTTAGTACATCCAAAAAATTAAATAGGTGTGTTTGACTGTTTTAGAATTGCTTCCATTCAGTCATAAAGCAATGTAATTCAAAAAATAATTTCTACCATCACACCAGTCACCCTTTACAATTCTCGCCACGAAAAAAAACAATAGTAACAGACCAAATGTTTCTGTGAGAGGCTTACCCGCGCATTAAAAACTACTCGCGTCGAAATTACCAAATTTTTGTGGTGTTCATCTTAAGCTAAACGTATCTTAATCATACCCTGCTAATAAAATCCAAATTGTTAAGCACCCTGTGGTATTACCATCATCATGTCTAAGTACTTAATCCACGAAAAAACAAAATCGTAGTTACGGGCCCAACTTTGGAGATCAAGAACCAATTCATGCATACTAGTAGACCAAATCCTTATATGGCAGATCTACTCCCTCCTTTATTAAAAAATTACTCGCGACATAAATGCCACATTTTTTCAGCGTTTATCTTAAGCCAAACGTATCTTAATTATACATTGCCAATAAAATACAAATTCTTAAGTACCTTCAGGTATTACCATCATCATATCTAGAACGAATTTCCTTCGGTTTGTTGTGCAGTGAATTTCGCGCAATAGAAAAAAGGTCCGTCTACTGTTGAAAGGAAGATATTCCTACTCCACCCCCTCCCCCCAACAACACACATATAAATACACGGACACACTTGAGTAGTATCGTAGAAGTATAAGATTTTTTTATTTATTGTCTTTGTTTAGTGATGTTGTTTATTCTTTTCTAATAGGCGAACCTATCTTCCTCTTCCCCTTTATCTTCCCCTCACCCTCTCTTCCCCCTCCCCTCTCCAGTTCCCACTCCCCTTCCATCTTCCCTTCTTTTCCACTCCCCTCCCTCCCTCCATCGTTCCTCCTCCCTTCCCTCCTCTCTCATTTATCCTCCCATCCCCTCCCTTCCCCATTCCCCTTCCCTCTATCTTCTTACTTCTTTCCCTTTCCAACTCCTTCTTCCCTCTTTCCTCCCCCTCCCCATTCCCTCTTTCCTCCCACTACCCATAGACTGTTATTCAGAGTTTTTCCGGGCATTGCCGGGTTGGTCAGCTAGTATTATATAATTTTAGAATAAAATATATGATGCGTTTGATAAATATATCACTACCTGGCGCGTTTG
>NC_089747.1:62638808-62646308 GCF_040412425.1 Macrobrachium rosenbergii | reverse complement strand
TTTATTCCCTTTTCCGTAAGTGATCTAATTCCAGTTGTTTTATTTTATTTATAACTCAAAGAAAACGGTGCGAAATTTATATGATTTGCTTATAGCGATTCAAGACTATTTTCGCATTACTTTATCCATTCTATAAATTCTTATTTTTAAAGAACAACCAAATACTATAATTTTTACAGAATGCAAATGTACCCGTAAGCAGTTCCTGCTTTAATTTTAAGAGAAACTACATTGAGTGCAAAATTTAACTAAGATAATCAACTATTTTGCTTAGTACGGTATGATTCCTGGAAGCTATCAAGTCCCATAAATGTATATTGATATCATTAGCTCATAACACTTTTTTATATTTATTTTAAAAAATATTACCAAAAATATCGTAAAATATATAGCTTACTATTAACCGTGGCCGCTTGACATTTCTAGATTAGAGCATTGCATTCCCTTCCCACTTATATAAATTTCCCACTAACACTTTTACCAGACAAGAACTTTTATACGTGACCGTTTCAACTGGCTTGTGTTGTAACTGGCATTAGCACACCGCCCCCCCCCCCCAAAAAAAAAGTATCATACAACTTCCATGAAAATCTCTGGTTCACAAGATATTTTCGTAAAAATGTATTTTACTTTGTTAACATTCCCTACTGCGTTGAGATATAAACAGCATACAATACATGCCGCCAAGCGTGGAGCTCAAAGGACGCGTGCCTCCCTGCAATAATAGGTGAATACCTCCTTTTTCTGTAATGAACGTTCAAAGGGCATAAAATCCGTAATCACAGCTCCTTTCTGAAATGCTGGAAGGGGAATAAAAAGGAATTCACTTCAAGGTGGTCACTTGAGGGACGACTGGAACCACTTATCGACAATAAATTCCTTTTGCATTATGATGATAGCCTAGAAGTTCTTTCATGTCCAGTATATTCACTTTTAATTTTCAGTTTTCAATTTGTTATCTGGTTATGCTAAAGAAACGCAAGAAATGAAAAGAAGACTTGAAAAATATAGCAGCTCTAAGAACAATAAAACTCCCCTTAACTTAAAAAAACAAAAAACATACGGTGTCAAAGGTACTACTGAACCGAATGATTATTTTAAATGGGCCACACATTTATTGGAAAAATCTGTATTTTATACGTTACAAAAAATTTTGGTTTGGATATAATTCTTTCATTTTAAATATCTCCTATGTTTTTATTATTTTTTTTTTTTTTGTGGTCGACCAATTTTACGAATAATCTCAAAATTAAGCTTCTGCAATTAATAAGAAATGCGTTTCAGATCCATTTTTATCATGGTTTTAAATATAAATAGACATTATTGTTGCAGTTTTGCAATATGATATTCTTCAATTATGTTTAGCATTGTTAACCCCATCACACACCACCACCACCCCCTCTCTCCTTATTAGTTGTAACTCATTCATTCATTAGACTGACTAGCAGATAATTAAGCCGTCTCTTAGGTCAACAGAGACAAACTACAGTACGTTTGAGGGAAAGCACAAGGACCCAAGGAAACTCTCTCTCTCTCTCTCTCTCTCTCTCTCTCTCTCTCTCTCTCTCTCTCTCTCTCTCTCTCTCTCTCTCGCTGTTTTTCATGATTCACCCTTGATCATTTAATGTAACAGCTCACATGTATTTAAGCCAGGCAAGACATAATCACTATTCATCATTTTTACATCGTCACTATTCATCACTTTTACGATAACTTTTGTTTCAAAAATTCTTGGAGTATTTCACATTTAAAAACCATTCATTAACAAAGCCCGGCAAATAAAACACCCATCTCCAAATGAATACAATAACTGCTGGAACAACTATTTTGATGAATTTGTAAATCAAACATTTTGTTGTTCATTACATTTGCGGTGGTACTACTGATGAAAAAAGCAGAACAACAGTTTTAGCCGACAGGTAAACACCTTACCCGTCTGGTCTTTCGTGATTATTAATATTTCATGATTAGGGAAGATCACAATATAATCGCCTTTTCAACCTGGGTCTTATTCATTTATCGATGAATCATTACTGTTCAAACAGGTAGCTGTTGTCTGGATAAATTATAGAAACAGTGGGAAGTTAAAATAATGTTATTGTGTCTTCCATCAAATATAGAATACCTGCAGCACTTCACTGGAAATGTTTTGTGAATCTTAACTAACTGGCTATTATTTTGCTTTGATGATAGGTAAAGGCTATGAAAAGCTTTATGATACATGCTGGTTTAAGATACTGCACTTTTTTCTCGATGGAGTATTTTAAATGGCTGCTCATTGCACAGAATGCAATAGGGGCAACAGAAATTTTATGAATGCTTGGTAAAAAGACTGTATTAGACGTAAGAAAGGACATCGATCGAAAGTTTATGGGACTGCAAGTCAGTGGCTGTCTATGGTGTGAAGGAAAGCTAAGAAGTCATGTACTGGGTGAAGGATGTGTAAAGCTAAGAATAGCATGTACTGTAAAATATGTCCAAAGGAATAAAATACTTAATCTGGTGTGATGTATATATATATAGTATATATATATATATATATATATATATATATATATATATATATATATATATATATATATATATATATATATATATATATATATATATATATATATATATATATATATATATATATATATATATATATATATAAACTTTATCACATACACAATTGTTCTGTGCATTGGTAGAATTACTAAAAGGACCTCATTCAAACTGGATGATATCTGATGGAGTATTTATTCCAGAAAAGTTACAAGCTTTCTTGGACAAACAGTCCACATTATCAAGTATCCGTACAGTAAGCAGACGCGTAGCCCAGCTATATTTGTTTCTGTGTGCTGGGTACTTTTAATCCTATAATCGTCTAGCTCCTCCTGTGTGACCCCCACCCCCTCATGACCTTGGCCTTTCTCTGCCCGCTTCTTCTTCCAAGTTTTCATTTTCCGTGCATCCTCTTGCGTTTTTTCTTCGTTTCCTTGCTACTGTGGAGTGTACGATTTAACTAGATATGCTATCTTCAAAGCCATTTACGGTGTTCCCTGCCAATGTGTTGTTAGCGCATGTTATGAAGACATTCTCTACAACCAGTCTGGCCGTTTTGTTGGTGTTCCTGTACAGAAAACTCATATTTTCCCAGTTTATTTTATGGTCATTTTCCTAACAGTGTTTGGCAACTGCCGACGTCTGATTATAATGCCTTATGTTCACTCTTTACATGATTTGCCAGTTTCGCCATAGTACCCACCTTCACAGTCTAGACATGCTGCCATATATAACCTCCTCTAATTATTTTATTCCTAATAGTGTTTTTGTAGCTGCTTATCAATTTGAAATTATCTAGCTTCCTATTGATGGGTGTAACAGAGTTGTTGTCCAGGACTGTAATTATTTTCATCCCTACCAAATGTTCCTTTTTTATCCTTTCCCTCTCCCCAAAATAGTTTTTTTCTTGCCTTGATGTGTTCCCGCTTCCACCAATACTTAGGATATCCTAATCTCCTAAAACTGTCCCTCAAGTATTCCAGCTCTTCATCTAAGAATTCGGGACTGCAAATTCTATAAGCCCTAATGGCCAACCCTGTCATTACTTCTAATTTTATTCCTTTCCTGTGACTGGAGAACCTATGTATGTATGAATTGGTGTGTGTCTTCTTCCTGTATACCTTAAATCTTAAATTTTCCCTTCCCTCTTTACCGGGACATCCAAGAAAGGAATTTCTCCCTCCTTCTCTTCTTCTATTGTGAACTTGATGTGTTCATTTAGTTTATTTATGTTTTCAAAGAACTTGTATAGATCCTCCCTTTCTTTCTTATGAATAATCAAGATGTCATCCACGTGTCTTACCCATTTTACGATATTTAAGTTCCACTTATTTACTTTGCCCACCTCTTCCATTTCAAACCATTCCATAAAGATATTAGCTAGGATTAGTGAAAGACTCGAACCCATGGCCACGCCATTTTTTTTTTATATTGTGGTTTTCGCCCCACTTGAGCACATTAACGCTGAGGGCTGCTGTTAGTAGTTTTATTAAAACGTCATGATCGAGGTTGCCTGTATAAACCCTTCTTCCATATTCTTTTTATTACTTCCATCGTTGTCTTGACTGGTACGTTGGTGAACAGGGAAGTTACATCCTAACTTGAAAATTTACAGTCTTTTACATTAACATTAGATAATTCATCTATAAGGTTCATGTTATGTTTTAAATGACCCTCAGATACTAAGCTCACCCATTTTCCCATTAAGTTGGAAAGAAATGTCCCATTTCTGTTCTTGGGAAATACAAATGTCGGACTTTCAATGATTTTTACCTTATGTTCTAATTCTTTTCTGTTAGTTCTGTCGTGGATTTTTGTCAATGATTCCCTTACTTTTTGTTAAAATTGGTTTCTTAGTTTTTGTTGGACCCTTCCTTTTTCATCGTTTAGCAATTGTTCTAACTTATTCTCGAGTCTTCTATTACTACTGCCACCCTTTGTCTGCCTACAAATCTTTAACAAAAAGGGAACCTTGACAAAAATCCACAGAAAACTTTTTCTGCCCATGATTTTAGTGTCCTGTCTCCATAAGGAAATCAACAGCTGTCAGGACCACTTTTCTTTTAGTTCTGTCATCGAAACTGGATTACTGCCGCCTTTTGTGTGGTGGCCTGTCAATAACTGTCAGACCCACTTACTTTTTTGTTAAAATTGGTTTGCCTACCATCAAACTGGATTTTTTGTTTTGGATGGTGACCTATCTTTTAAGGAAATCAGGAACTGTCTGGGCCACTTAAGGTTTGGTATACCACTTCAAGACATATGAAACTTTGCCTCTGTCATCGAAACTGGATTGCTGCCCACCTTTTGGATGGTGGCCTATCTCCTTGAGGAAATTAGCAGCTGTCAGGGCCATTACTATACCAGTTTGAGACAGGCAACTTTGCCTCTGTCTGGATTTATCAAATTTTTAAAATCAAAAGGGCGACTTAAGGTTCCAATCAGTTGTCAAAACTTTGCCACTGTCATCAAAACTGGATTTCTGCCCACCTTTTGGATGGTGGCCTTTCTCTTTAAGTCAACATAAGGAAATCATCAGCTGTCAGGGCCACTTAAGGTTTGGTATACCAGTTCGAGACATAGGCAACTTTGCATCTGTCATCGAAACTGCAACTTTTAGATGGTGGCCTCTGTTTAAGGAAATCATCAGCTGTCAGGACCACTGGTTGGGTATACCAGGTTGACATAGGCAACCCTCTCTCACCTTTTCTGCCCAGCTTTTGGTTGGTGGCCTGTCTCTTTAAGGAAATCAGCAGCTGTCAGGGCCACTTCAGGTTGGGAATACCAGTTCGAGACATAGGTTGTCATCGAAACTATTTCTGCCCACCTTTTAGATGGTGGCCTGTCTCTTTAAGGAAATCTGCAGCTGTCAGGCCCACTTAAGGTTGGGTATACCAGTTCGAGAATAAGGCACCTTTGCCTCTGTCATCGAAACTGGATTTCTGCCCATCTTTTGGATGGTGGCCTGTCTCTTTAAGGAAATCAGCAGCTGTCAGGGCCACTTAAGGTTGGGAATGCCAGTTCGAGACATAGGTAACTTGGCCTCTGTCATCAAAACTGGATTTCTACCCACCTTTTGGATGGTGGCCTGTCTCCTTAAGGAAATTAGCAGCTGTCAGGGTCACTTAAGGTTGGGTATACCAGTTCGAGACATAGGCACCTTTGCCTCTGAAATCGAAACTGCTGCCCACCTTTGGATGGTAGCCTGTCTCTTTAAAGGAAATCAGGCTGTC
Source organism: Macrobrachium rosenbergii (assembly GCF_040412425.1). NCBI lineage: Eukaryota > Metazoa > Arthropoda > Malacostraca > Decapoda > Palaemonidae > Macrobrachium > Macrobrachium rosenbergii. Next base: position 62,640,528 of record NC_089747.1, on the reverse strand, counting down.
AGGTCACTTAAGGTTGGGTATACCAGTTTGAGACAGGGCCATCGAAACTGGATTTCTGGTTGTGGTCTGTCTCCTTAAGGAAATCAGCAGCTGTCAGGGCCACTTAGGTTGGGTATAAGTTCGAGACATAGGCACCTTTGCCTCTGTCATCGAAACTGGATTTCTGCCCACCTTTGGATGGTAGCCTGTCTCTTTAAGGAAATCAGCAGCTGTCAGGTCACTTAAGGTTGGGTATACCAGTTTGAGACATAGGTAACTTTGCCTCTGTCATCGAAACTGGATTTTTGCCCATCTTTTGGATGGTTGCCTGTCTTCTTAAGGAAATCAGCAGCTGTCAGGCCACTTAAGGGTGGGTATACCAGTTCTGACATAGGCACCTTTGCCTCTGTCATCAAAACTGGATTTCTCCCCACATTTTGGATGGTGGCCTATCTCTTTAAGGAAATCAGCAGCTGTCAGGGCCACTTAAGGTTGGGTATACCAGGTCGAGACATAGGCAACTTTGCCTCTGTCATCGAAACTGGGTTTCTGCCCATCTTTTGGATGGTGGCCTGTCTCTTTAAGGAAATCAGCAGCTGTCAGGGCCACTTAAGGTTGGGTATACCAGTTTGAGACATAGGTAACTTTGCCTCTGTCATCGAAACTGGATTTCTGCCCATCTTTTGGATGGTGGCCTGTCAGCTTAAGGAAATCAGTAGCTGTCAGGGCCACTTAAGGTTGGGTATACCAGTTCGAGACCTAGGCACCTTTGCCTCTTTCATCAAAACTGGATTCCTGCCAATCTTTTGGATGGTGGCCTGTCCCTTTAAGGAAATCAGCAGCTGTCAAGCCACTTAAGGTTGGGTATACCAGTTCGAGACATGGGCACCTTTGCCTCTGTCATCGAAACTGGAGTTCTGCCCATCTTTTTGGATGGTGGCCTATCTCCTTAAGGAAATCAGCAGCTGTCAGGGCCATTTAAGGTTGGGTATACTAGTTCGAGACATAAGCAGCTTTACCTCTGTCATCAAAACTGGATTTCTCCGTCTTTTGGATGGTAGCCTGTCTCTTTAAGGAAATCAGCAGCTGTCAGGGCCACTTAAGGTTGGGTATACCAGTTCGAGACATAGGTAACTTTGCCTCTGCCACTGAAACTGGATTTTTGCCCATCTTTTTGGATGGTGGCCTATCTCCTTAAGGAAATCAGCAGCTGTCAGGGCCACTTAAGGTTGGGTATACCAGTTCGAGACATAAGCAGCTTTACCTCTCTCATCAAAACTGGATTTCTGCCCATCTTTTGGATGGTGGCCTGTCTCTTTAAGGAAATCAGCAGCTGTCAGGGCCACTTAAGGTTGGGTATACCAGTTTGAGACATAGGTAACTTTGCCCCTGTCATCGAAACTGGATTTCTGCCCACCTTTTAGCTGGTGGCCTGTCTCCTTAAGGAAATCAGCAGCTGTCAGGCCCACTTAAGGTTGGGTATAGCAGTTTGAGACATAGGCACCTTTGCCTCTGTCATTGAAACAGGATTTCTGCCCATCTTTTGGATGGTGGCCTATCTCCTTAAGCAAATCAGCAGCTGTCAGGGCCACTTAAAGTTGGGTATACCAGTTTTGAGACATAAGCAGCTTTGCCTCTGTCAACAAAACTTGGTTTCTGCCCACCTTTTGGATGGTGGCCTGTTTCTTTTTAAAATCAGCATCAGTCAAACTTAAGGTTGGGTATGCAGTTCAGACTGTCA
>NC_089747.1:62626308-62633808 GCF_040412425.1 Macrobrachium rosenbergii | reverse complement strand
TTCTCTGTTCCCCAAACCTCTCGTTTTATTCTCATTCCTCTTTTTATTCTATTAAGGCTCATAGAGTTTCCTATGTTAATGTAAGGCTTTCCTGTGGCCTCCTTGGCCAGATTGTCAGCAACTTCATTTAATGAAATACCAATATGTGATGGAACCCAAATGAACTTGATAATTATTCCTTTCTCCTGTAACCGACAAACCAACCCTTTACAGAGAGCAACCACCTCACAACTAGTAGGTGTTTTGCTATTTAAGGCTAACAAAGCACTCTGGGAATCAACAAATACAAACATATCCTTCATTTTATTAACAACCATTTTGAGTCCCTCATGTATAGCATGTAACTCTGCTACCGTAGATGATGTTTCATCTTCAATCCCCTTAGACATCATTTCATCCACACGAACATCATTTTCATAATATTTACGAACAACCACACCACAACCAGCTTTATTGCCATTTACAGAGCCATCACAGTATATATGAATGGTATTACACTTAGGTAACCAATTCAGTTTACTAAGAAAGTACTGTCTTAACGCATATATATTACACTCACTCTTTTTATAGTCCAACTTACTTATACATATGTTTAACCTACAACACAACCATGGCTTTGGGCATATTACTCTTTCCATTTGAACACAGTATTTAACTACGTCATATTTTAACACTATTCTATATAGTTTTCTCAAATAAACCGATAAGTTACCTGACATCATATCAATAGCCTTTTTTAAAATCTCCCCCCGCCCCTTATACTGCGGACAGCTGCTGCACAGACTATTTCTTGAATTCTTTCGGAGATACTTGGAAGATTCAACGCTATTCTCATGATCTCTATGCACGTATTCATGGTACAGCCTAGTATTATGCGCTTTGCTTGATTTTGTATTATTTCTAACTTGTTTAATTTTCTCTCCGGATAGCATATTAGCACTGGGGCTGCATAATGAATAACTGAACGAACTGTGCTTATGTGCATCATTCGCAACACAGGTATACCGACACCATTACCTCGGTTAGCCAATACCTGCAAAGGTCTTAACCTTGCCAGGCAAATATTTCTAACATAATTGACCTCATCCATACTTTTGTGAAAACCAATATACATACCAAGATATTTATAAGTTCCTACCATTTCAGCTGCCTCCCTTTAAATGATATCTCATTTTCAATTGGAGAACCTCCCTCATTAAAAAATCCCATCTCATTTTCAATTGTGTTTGAGAACGTGATTGAATTTGATGAAACTTTGGTATTCTCAGTTGCAAAATAACTAATCCCATGTGACGCTGATTTGTGAGCATAAATTAAGTGTAGAAAAATCAGCTAAAGCCTCTTTTAAAAACAAACTCATTTGTGCACTGAATCATAATGTCATCAGCATATATTACAACTTATGAATTTGTGGGAAGAATTGGACTTCTATTCTATTTTACCACTTTCATTATTATATCACATGAATGGAATGCCTTGCACTGCAATCTTTGCAGTTTAGTGGATCCATTAACACATTAAACAGAGTTGGACTTAAATACTATTTTTGACTTGATAATTCATTTATTATGCCCTTTGTTAATTCATGTGGCGTACCCAATTCCATATCCATTTTTCAGACTCATGCCTTGAAACCAGACCCCGTCTTCTGGAGTTAGCCCTTACGTAGCTTTCACTTAGGTAACTTTCAATCCACCTTTTCAACAATGATCCTGAATCATAATGTCATGCCTTTATTCACAAGCTCTTAACACATTAAACAAGTATGACATCTTTATTTGCCCTGTCAAATGCCCTCCTTTGAGATCAATAAATGCTCCAAGTGACATTTTACAAATGCTATTACACAGCACTCTTAGAACACAATCTGTTGTACTCTTTCCTTTGATAAAACCATACAGATTTTGAGAGAATTGATCACCAATAATAAAAAGTAATCTATTAAGAATCATCCTTTCCATTAATTTGCATATGCAGGATGTTAATGATATGGGTCGATATTCCGCATTACTCTTAGGTACAGGTACAATCAATGCCAATTTCCATTTAATGGGTAATTTGCCATTTTCAAAACAAAGATTGATCAAATCAAGTAGTGGGCTATCTTCCATCATTATAAGACAATTAACTATTTCATATGTTATCCCATCTTCCCCAGGAGCAGTAGACCCACCTTTTTTTTTAATTCCAAACAACAATTCATCTTTTGTAAAGGCAAACTAGTTTCATCCACCATATCTATTTGCATTCTTACTAACTGTCGTCTCCTTGAACGACGGTTACGTAAACTAACCTGAAAATTGTTTGGTAAATTACTAAAACTAGAGGCAGATGCCCATTTCTTCATGAGTGCATTTGTCATTCCTTTTGGGTCATGATGCGCAATATTTTTCCTTCTGATCCCTCTTACTTTATTTACAGCGTTCCATACCCCACTTAGAGACTTCATAAAAGATACCTCCTCTAAAAAGCGGTCCCAGTATTTTCCTCTTACTTTTTTTCGTATTTCAGAAGTACCTTCTGCTATTTGTATCATTGCCTCTCTACTACTTGCATCATTAGGATTCATATTCCACTTCCTTTGTGCTTTTCTTAAAAGATTGTTCCAACCCTTTATTATTTTGTCATCAGTATACTTTACTTTTTTGGAATTCATGAGAGGACAGTTCTCCTTGTTCACCTTTACATGCAATATGGAATCTATTACTTTAAGCAAATCATCCAGAAACACATTCTCTTCATTTCCATGTCCATTTACATATTTGTAGTCCTTATACCACTCAGCAAACTTAACCATAAATGTAACCTTCTCATCATTCTTGATAGTTAATCTTTTCCGTTTTTGACTGTAAGTTGTCCTTTGTATACCCAGACTCACCTCAATAGCAAAATGATCACTTACTAAGTTACCAACAACTGAAGCAGAAGCTTCATTCTCAGTCATATTAAATAGCAAAGCATAGTCAATTCTCCCACCTCTCACATGAGTGGGGTCTCTATTCCCCAAAACACAAATGTGATCAAAAGAATCAACAATACTGTTCATGACAAACCCATTTTTATTTGAACCCCCATTATTTTCGAAATTTTTATGCCGGGCATTGAGATCGCCCAGTAGTAAACACTTTTCTTCAAAAATACATACAGGCAAACTTTCAATATTTTATTCAATCATGAACATACATTAATATATATATATAATATACATATCACTATGAACATACATATTAATATATATATATATATATATATATATATATATATATATATATATATATATATATATATATATATATATATATATATATATATATATATATATATATATATATATATATATTATATATATATATATATATAATTTCATATACACAAACTCTGTACCATTAATCATAACAGACTCTTATATTAAATAACAGACTCGTAGGAATGCTATTCTTAATGAAAGTGGTTAACACTCTGGTGTTATCCTCTAGGCTTGCAGGTAATTCAAAACTTTGATATCCTGGCAACTGAAAGCCAGCACCATTGACCCCTACCTCCTGTAAAGCAACTACATCAGGTTTGCAAGACAAGACGTGTGCATGAATATCAGTTGCCCTTCTAAGTCTAGACACATCCATTACCACTTATATCTATTTGTTCCTTAAATGATTTTGCTTTCGCAATTACGTTAATCCGAAGCTCATCATTTGGCTCTTCCATATAATTCAAAACTGCATCTAACAGTAAGGCCACATTATGAGCCTGATTTATGTATGAATCCTCTTCCCCTGCTTGACAATCATTCATAGAAATGTGTTCCCTCTCACAGTCCACATCAGCAGCATGAACCTCAGCTTCAATGTAACCCACGCAGCGAATATCTATAGTAGGTGTACCTCTCACACCCTGGCTATTCTCAGAAAATATACCTTTCTCTTTGCTAATCCTATCGATCTGACCTTGCATAGTTAAAATTAACTTCTTAAGTTCATTTACTTCTAATCGAAGATCCGATATTGCATCATTATGTTCTTTACTCCTGCGTTCCCATACATTCACCACTGGAGCTACAAGGTTATTTGTATCTAAATTCTGAGGTATCTTCGGTGAAGAATTTATTACTTTGGTTACTCGAACTAATGGTTTTCTCTTACATAACCATGAATTTGCATTATGCTCTTCTCCACAGTTGCAACACTTTGGAATAATTTGAGCATTATCCTTAATTTTCTGCAGACATTCCTTTGAGTCATGAGGCTTGCTGCAGAACCTACACCTAAACTCATTTTGGCACTTGTATGCTAAATGGCCCCTTTACTACATTCTTAGCACATGATAGGAGGCTCATGAAATACCAATACCCTTTTATACCCAATACAAAAAACAAAAAATCTTATCAGGAACTTCACCTCTAATGCTATCGCCTGAGGTTTAGGACATACCTCACCCCCTTGCTTAACCTCTCTGCGCTTAGCCCACACAATTCGTTCATCATGTCATATAAGTTCGAGATTCAAACACAATGAGATACCAAAAATAATTTTTGGTTAATTTTCCTTCCTCCTTAGGTGTTTTCCAAAGCAATCCCATCAAACCCAGCAGTAGTAGCCTTTTCATCTTTAACAATAACAAATTCTCTATATTTTCCTTCCTTAAACAATACTTCGGTAATTCTAAGCTGGCTGTCTGCGATGAGCTAGCCTATGGCAATTGACGTTTTCCTATGTTATTTTACCTGCTGAACAAGATTTTAAAATAATATTTTGTCGGTCGGCTGTAACTAAATTGTAATTGACCCTTGAAAACTGCACATCCATACAAGTGGGTCACACACAGTCAAAGATAAATTACAGTTTAGCAGCAGGTAAAGCAGGTAAAATAACATCGAAAAACGTCAATTGCCATAGTCTAGCTCCAATGCACATTATTCAAAGCTTTCATAAACAGGAAACAAAACATTACCTTTTTCGCTTTCAACTTGGGTGGCTTCTATAGGTCGTCGTGGCAGAATGGTGCTGCAGACCTTTCTGCATTTTTAAAGATTCCTGCAAGCTCGTATGTTCTGGCAAGAGGTAATTATTTTAAATTCTTGTTCAGCTAGTAAAACAATTCAGGAAAACGTCAATTGCCAGTCTCTCACAGCTCTTGCTAAAAGCAGAAAACTGGCAGCTACTGACTGGTGAACCGAAAGCTGGCCACATGCGTGCTAAGGCTTAGAATCAGTAGCACTAGTAATAAATGAAAAGTACCTTTGGAATGGCTCCATTATCCATTTATTCACCCTTCTTTTTATGTTTGTTTTTCGTGTTCCCAATGACATATATAACAGGAAATACAACAATAAGGTACCCAAACCTTTTCCCAAGTTATTTACCCCACCAAAATCCAAATTCCCAATGGGTCCCCCTTACTGTTAGCTGTTCTCGAAAGGGTTTTATCACACTAGTTCTAAGATAATTTACAGGTTAATTACAGCTGAGCAACAAAATATTACTTTAAATTCTTGTTCAGCAGGTAAAGTTCTGTAGAAAAACGTCAACTGCCATAGCCTAGCTCACCACAGACAGCCAGCTTAGATCTATCAATACTTCAAACTCTGGGTGACTTCTATATAGTTTAAATGTCCACTGCAGTTTGTTATTGTAACTAATCTCAAGTGAAGGTGGAAAATACAATCTCTTTCTTTCTGTGTCATTATTAAAGCTCATCCGACTTCATTATCCTATAGTTTAAATGTCCACTGCAATTTGTTATTGTAACTAATCTCAAGGTAACGTAGAAAATACAATCTCTTTCTTTCCATGTCATTATTAAAGCTCACCCGACTTCATTATCCTAATCAAAACATACTTCGTTATTTTCCAATACAAGTTGTCTTTCACTCCCCTTTTTTCTCTTGTTAGCCACACTAATAGCTTTGCTTCCCTCACAAATAACCGCTGAAGCTTCTTGTGTTTCAACTCCTTGTGAACTTCCCTTGCTCTTCCTTTTCTTTTTTTTTCCTTGACATCCTAAAAGGCTCCATTGTATGATCAGATTCACTACTCGACAATGATAAATCTTCACGCACAACTCCATCATCCACAATTATCTTATTGTCCGAAGGCATACCAGTCGATTCATCAACCTGCAGCCGGTAGAAACTCGTGGACTGTGTGTGTGTGTCTCTCTCTCTGATCATCCGTAAAGGACGTAACACTGAACCCTCAAAGCGAGTCCACCTACGGTGATTGCATTGTCGTGATGGTGCGGAGCTAAGTGTCAGCCAACCTTCTCGCACGGAAGCCAGGCGAGAAGTGAGTTAGGTAAAGGACACTTTTCAAAAGCCATCCCAGACTGTATTTTGTAATCACTTGTTGGACTTTTATGGGCAAAATTACGCCATTCATATGCGAGGAAAGATTGGGTAGATTTACAATTTTATACTTTGTCAGATATTTTATTATTTTGTATACCTATAGTAATTAATCACAGAAATGTAAGAGAAGCTGGAGACTTGAGTTCCAGCCCAGAGGACAGTATGTACCGTCATTCTGTATAAGGGTCATTAACTAGAAAAACTAAAACCAGACTGGATGGGGGCGAATTTAAACTAGGAGTTAATCCCAACTGACTATTGTTAAACACATGTGCACATGGTACACATTACATGTCATTTTAGTTTTTCTATGAAAATCTAATATACAAGAAAATAAAACTCCTTAAAAGTAGTGTGTAGGATTTTAAAAAGGGATTCCATCATTTAACTAGTATTAATAGTCATGGCATTTCAGCATTTGTAATTTTATATTAAACGTTTTTTTGACTGCAATTACTACAAAGTCTTACCTTTAGTGAATCACTTCAACTCGATAATGGTCATTTCATTCATGTCATAAAAACATGGGAGCTTTTCATAATAGCAGAATAAATTGTCTCTCAACTTTTGCCATGAATATTCTTTTTTTCATTTTTTTTTTTTTACTGGCGTTATTTGCTTATCAAATAATTATTTTTTAAAACTTTTTTAATAGGAATATATATGTGATTCTTATCCATGAGAGAACAACCAATGTTCAAATTTGTTCTAACAATACACCAGATATTTGTTTCTATCTTTTTTCGCTTTTTTATATATATCTCATGAGCATTTTGGCACTTAGAGAGAATTAAAAAAAAATGTACGCCATTTGAAAAAAATCTTCTTTAAGAAAGTTTCCTATAAACGGTATTTTTTTATGAAATATATCAGTTAAAGGTATATCATAACCAAAGGCAACATGTATGAAATTTTAATATTTAATTAAATCAGTGAAAATTAATTCATTAATCCCATAGCCGCAAGAACTAACAAATACTGAACATAGGAGTTATAAAAATTACGTGAGGGATTTATTTGAGGAAAGATTTATGGATATAATCCTGGTATATTGATAAAAATCCTTCATATATTAATCTTGCTTCATTAACCCCTCAGACACTAGTAAATTTTGTTAATTCATACATCTCCTGAATTTAGGGATCAAGTGATCTTTC
>NC_089747.1:62616308-62621308 GCF_040412425.1 Macrobrachium rosenbergii | reverse complement strand
TCAAAACACTTCTGGTTACTCAACCGAAAATTGCACTGTAGTGAAGGAATCGAGGGATTGCGTAGAAGATGCCTAGACTGAACTCGATTCCAATAACTCGAATATTTTACGATTACGTTACACTTCACGTCAGTGCTTTGCAAATTAAACAGCACAAATATAAAAAGCAATACAGGTCTCACTGTAGGTCTATTGCACTATGAAAAGAAAAGCAGAAACTGAGTTGGAGACAAGTAGGGATGTGACTGAAAAAAATCACCTTAAATCCGATACTTTACCTCAATAAGAAGATGAAATCCCTCTCCTTATGGGGGCCAGTGAGGGGGAGGGTAGGTGAATAATTTCACAGAAGAAAGATACTCTGGTTACTGCCAGCCACATGTTAGAATTAGGCAGGTTAATGGAGCAAGGGACAGGACATTTGTCTTGGATCAGCTTCTGAGCAAATCTGAGAGTGAGCATGTCCTTCACAGACCTTTTATAACTTCCGGGAATTACGATTTTTCCTCCTCCTAGGTGCCGTTGGGATCGTCCTACCCATATGGCAAATGCAGGCAGCATGGCGGAACGCACATGTTCAATCCACCAGCTGACCTGCCTCAGGCGACGATTAGCTCCAATCGGGTCCACACCTGGAATTTAAGGAATTTTGGCAGTCCCACAAACAAAAGAAGATTAAATTGGTCTCCCCCCCAAAAGGCAGTGGTGAGAGAGAAGTTTTCTAGAGGCGAATTGTGCCTACAGTGAATTGTACTAAAATAAGTGAATTAGGTGCATATTCCTTATTTCATTTGACTTATTAACTGGGGAGATGGCATCTGAGAGGATACTCTCAACCAATATATATATATATATATATATATATATATATATATATATATATATATATATATATATATATATATATATATTATTGAAAAGGACCTCATTCAAACGGATACTTGATAATGTGGACTGTTTGTCCAAGAAAGCTTGTAACTTTTGAATAAAAACTCCATTAGATACCATCCAGTTTGAATGAGGTCCTTTCAGTAATTCTACTAATGCACAGAACAATTGTGTATGTGATAAAGTTAATATATATATATATATATATATATATATATATATATATATATATATATATATATATATATATATATATATATATATATATATATATATATATATAGTAAAGATTAGCGCCAAAATACGCTATAGAAAGCGCCTGCCTTTCTGCTTTGCTCGGCCAATAGATAGGCCTCTGTCTATTTTGAACCTGTGGGAGGTAGTGGATTCTAGTTCGGGGTAGTTTCAACCAGTGGAAGTGGGTTATAAGAGACGCTCAAAGATTTAATTCTCGCTTGGTGCAGTAAGCTTGCTTGCGCCGTTTTCTTTGGGTACAGGAAAGCGTCAGCCGTTTACTTTGGTCAGGACATCGCCCCCGCCCTCTACCCCTGTACACACAGTCGGAAGTTTAAGCCGAGAGGTCACGAGTGCAGACCTCGCCCCACCCTTCCTTCCCCTCGTCGCCACGTGGAAGTTACCAGCCCTTTGCTCCGTACTCCCACCCCACGTGGCCATCAAAGATTTCAAGTGGGGATTTGCAAGTCCCAAAGCGAGCGGGAACTCAACTGCGGCCTTTCTTCATCACAAGGGCGCCCTTTTATATATATATAACCTCCGACTTGAAAGCAGATCCTTGGTGAGGGGAGGCCCTTTGTTGACGCACACACGTGGACCCTGGCAGAAGACGCCGCTGGACGCCGACGTCAGCCTTACGCCTCTACAATGTGGTAAAATTACCCAGAACGAGTTGCTTAGTCACGTTACTTCGCCCTTGTGCATTTATTAAACTTTTGGGCCTATAACTTGGTATTCCCTGATGCTTCTTGGTTCAATCCCTGCCCACGTGTTCACTGCCTCCTTGCTCTGAGTCACAAGTAACACCTCATTAGGGAAGTCCTCTCCTTATGCGCCTCAGCGCACACCCAAGTAATTCATTCCCCAAATTCCAGCATTAGATTTGTAACCTGGGTCCTCATATCGTTTCAGAAGGACGATCGTTTGGATGGAGCAGAATTCTCCTTGGTCCGTGTTCCTGGCATTCCCAAGCTTCCCCTCTTCGGAGGACTTCTGCAGCAGCAATTTAACGTGTTTCAGTTCACTTTCCTTTTGATCTTGTGTGTTATGAGAATATACATAGCCTATTTTTGTATCCACGTGTTTCATGCACTTCCCTTTGAGAAAGAGCCCTCCGCTCCTTGTATCACTCCTTTTAGTTTGTGTTTTATATGCCCTGGTTATCTTGCAAGGCCATTTTAGAGTAAAGTAATAAATGTGGAGTCATAAGAACCACCTGCACCAGGAAACATATAAAAATATATATGCTGCAAAGTGTGTCGTCTTCTAGTATAATGGTTAATACTACTCAGTTTGTTGGGAGTTTTATTTTGGTTACAACTAGTATTTTGTACAGTTTGTCTAGTACAGTTGTGAAATCTTCTTACATACAAATGTTGAAGCAAGGTACAAATCATTCTTGCTCTCTGTTGAAGTCTCCTGAATTTCAGGTGTATCAGTCTTATTTTTTATTTCCTCATGTTTTATATTTATCACATTTTCCTTTAAATTATCTCTCTCTGTAGGCTGATTTTCCTTTGGAACCCTCTTGGCTTTAAAGTCAGTTAAAAATGACCATAAAGAACGAAAGAAAGGGGTGTATTGTCTTCGTAGTAAATGTGCGTATTTCTAAACGCATACTAACCTAAAACCTCCATTTGTAAAATCATTGTACTGTAGGTAAAGAATACCCATTTTCAATGTTGAAATGTTATACTTCATTATTTTAGAGTAAAATAGAATACGCTCTGATGGTTAACACATCTTGTAGTCGCCTTCGTTTTTGATAGGATCATTCATCTGGTTTAGGTATATCCAATCTCCACATGTTGATTACAATACGATTTTTGATATTTCTTCTTCTTCCATTTAAAAAAGGATGAAAGAAATAAAAAAAATTAAAGACTTGTGCAGGGAAAGGGTTACTGAAAGCAACTGAAAAGTAAAAAGAAAGGTGGACAGCTGCTGAAGATAAAATATTCATTTTTTTACAAATGAAGTGAAAAGGAATTAGAAGGGCGAGCAGTGTAGAAATATGCAAAATAAAATGTAGGAGTGTATCTGAGATTAGGATGCGAGCGTCGATCGCCCAGAACATTTTTGAATTTGAACAGTCTTAAATCCGAAGTGTTTTGAAATATATATCGTGAAGAATTTCATGGTTTCAGCAATATTTACTTCTGTCTGTTTCTCGTTATCTCGCAATAACATTTGTAATAATTAAATTAGATATAATAAGGATATATAAAAATATAATCAGATTTTAAATATATATATATATATACTATATATATATATTTATATATATATATATATATATATATATATATATATATATATATATATATATATATATATATAGAGCCTCGATGGCTCAGAATTTCAGTTTACAGCATTTTTATTTCAGCTTCGGTTTTATCACATTCTCCTTTAGAGGTCTGTGGCGATTTTCGGCTTCAAAGTCAGTTAAAAATGACCATAAAGACTGATCAGAGAGGCGTGACACTTTGCTATCCTTGTAGACATCCTCCTAAATTATATATGTAATCAACGGATAGGTTTGCTTAAAAGCAAATGGGTGTTACAGACTAAATACACACACAAAACAAAGCCACTACAACACCTTCTAAAAACATAACAAACATCTCACACGTCTCAACTGAACTCGCCCCTACCCGGCTGAAACAACAATTCATTCCTGGGAAGAAAGGGCGTTGGGTCGAGATATGTTGATACATGTAACATACACTACCGAACAGTCTAAGCGATGTCAGGCAGGGCAGCCGATCGAGACTTTCAAGGTTTCAGGGGACCCCAAAAGCCAAATCAAAAGTCCTTCAAAAAGAAGGCATCGTGTATATACACCCATACAAAAATGGGAAAAAGCACGTTAAAAGAAGAAGAAGAAGAAGAATATATATATATATATATATATATATATATATATATATATATATATATATATATATATATATATATATATATATATATATATATATATATATATATATATATATATATATATATATATATATATATATATATATATATATATATATATATATATATATATATATATATATATATATATATATATATATATATATATATATATATATATATATATATATATATATATATATATATATATATATATATATATATATATATATATATATATATATATATATATATATATATATATATATATATATATATATTACACCTACAGATTAAACATTTCTTTCAAAATGCTACGTAATGTGTTTTTGTGGCCTATCTTCAGAAAAAACGTGGTAACTAGCAACCCTCTCTCTCTCGGACTCGACCCACATCATCTCTCCTCTCTCTGGTACTCCACACACATATCTCTCAAAATGGATATTCTAAGGAAACACAATCTTTCCTACATAAATAGATTTATTATCAAACAAACCCAACAAGTAATGAATTAACAAAAAGGAAATTAAAATGCATAATAAATGAATTAACAAGTCAAAATAGTCTAATTCAAGATTTAACCTTACTCTGGCTGAACGCCTTTTCACTCAAAACTCCCACACACTCCATCCTTAGATATTATACGTCTAGTCTTAAAGTCAACCACATTGAAAACAACCACTAACTGCAAAGATTGCAGTATTCTTTCTCTATCACCACAGCATCCACAGTATCCCCACAGACATCACCACAGACATCTGTTGAGAATTAAACAAACCGTAATCTCCCACAAATACAGTACACAAACATATGACATAATAATGAAAATCTAAAATGCATCGTTAATCAATGTCAAATCAGAACACAATAAAATATAATATTAAAGTAACATAAATGCCTATGTCCAATTCTCCCCACAAATTCATAAGTGTCTTGGATATGGTAAATTCACTAGTTCA
>NC_089747.1:62606308-62611308 GCF_040412425.1 Macrobrachium rosenbergii | reverse complement strand
GGCTCTAATTTGAAACATGCACGCATCTGTATGAAACAAACCAAAAAAATATAATCTTGAGAAAGAAAAGTTTTCCTACAATAATTTTCACTTTTACGAGAGCTAAAAATAAAGCAAATACCATTAGTAACAGAATTAAACTGAAAAATTATGCAGTTAATTAGCAATAAAAGATATATGACCCGGAAATGGATTGATATGAGAAACAAAATAAAATGGTATGTAACATGTGATAACGTACACCCAGGCAAAACGACTCGAACATTTCGTCATGAAGGCCTCAACATGCTTTTATGAATGTTGCAATATACCAGATGTGACATCACCTGCTATATATATATATATATATATATATATATATATATATATATATATATATATATATATATATATATATATATATATATATATATATATATATATATATATATATATATATATATATATATATATATATATATATATATATATATATGATATATATATATTATATATATATATATATATATATATATATATATATATATATATATATATATATATATATATATATATATATATATATATGTGTGTGTGTGTGTGTGTGTGTGTGTGTGTGTGTTTGTGTGTTTACTTTTTGTTGTACCAAGACATAGTAAAATGACGGATTTTACAAAATGAGTTCCTTAAATTAAAGAGAGCAGTAAGAAACCCACCACTAATCAAGAATCTAGACCTAAGAGTCTAGATGATTGATTAGACCCCCTGTTATTTACACATCTTCAATTTTCTCCATATGACTACCTCTATCCTTTCATCCTCTCTCGCTTATCTTCCTGATGAGAAAAGGGGTCAAGTATCCCGACGGTTTTCCCTTCGATAATCTGATTGTCTGTACTCTCCGACAAAAGCTTCTTTATTGAGTGAGGCTGAAAAAATAAAAGTTCTGATATTTTAGATACCAGGTCTTGGTTACCATTTTTCATTTCATCTTTTTTTATTTTACAAATATCGTTTCAAAGTTTTGATTGAACTCTTAAAACGATAGGTAGCGTTTATTTATTTTTTGTATGGGAGACTTTCGAGTATTTTCAATATGTCAAAATATAAATAGATAAGATTTTTCATAGATATCATTTTATAAACATAATAAATGTTTTGATGTTAAAAAGTTAGTAAGCAAAACAATATTTTACTAGATTTGTTTTCACCTTTGTTTTTCTCGGCGAAAAACGAATTTGTTCCTTCACCTGAATAAATATTACGCGTATCTACCGAAAGCCAAGAGCAGACGGAACGAATAGAAAAAAATCATATAAATCTGAATGAAAAAGCACTCATTCAAAGACTGTACAAAATGTCTAATAAACCATGTTTTCCCAATGATATACCTCCATTTTTATGTAAATCCAAGTTTCATCTCTGTGGCAGCAGCATCAAAAGAAATTTTCAGTCATCGAGCAACCAAATTTAGATACTGTGTCGGTGTCTATTGAAAATTCGCATTGTTTCAATAAAACCTGCCAACAATAGCTGCCTAATTGGACAGTAATGAGTCATCAGCCGGTGAATGGAAAATGGAAACCGCACCACATTTGCTGAAAATTATATTAACAATGTTATTAGCAGCAATAGTGAATGTAGTGAAACTAACCGTATTTATAACAAACAGCTGCTATTGTAATTTTAATATTATTAGCATTATCATCTAAGGGATATTAACCTTGGTCCTGAAATCACTTGGAGTTATGATGAACTCACTTTTACCACTTGATCTTGCAGTCGCAAAAGATGAAATTCGTAATGAGGTTAGTTTGGAATTCTTTGACAGAGAAAATCTTCTGGCTGAGACTGTTATACAAGTGTAACAGAATGGTCAGAGAAGATGTTAAAGCATGTTAAAAACATTATAAAATTGTAAGCGCAGATTTCTTTGCTAGCTTGTCAGCACGTAAAATCAGGCTTTCTAAATTTACTAAAAATAGAATTCGAAAAATCCAAGTATATGGTCATATTTTCATCTCTTACGAAAACTGTTATATAAAATTTAAAAAATTTCTGATATTCACTTAATTCACAGATCGTATCCTATCTCAGTAGGTCTTGGGTATATATATATATATATATATATATATATATATATATATATATATATATATATATATATATATATATATATATATATATATATAACAATAGCATGTGTGTGTGTGTGTGTCATGTGTGTGTGTGTTTGCATATTTATGTGTGGTGTGTGTGTGTTAATATAAACAATGAAATTCAGATCTTTTAGTTTGAGGAATGAATGTGTTGCTAAACATTGCTCCTTGTGTTTTCTGTTTTTAAAATCATAATGAAAACACCAAGAGTTACGTAGTGACTTTTCCGCGGTGAATTTTGTATTTATGTTCTTCACCTGTTTTAGATGAACTTTTCCAAACCACTTAAATATACTGATCACAGCTTACTATCTTAAACGGCATGAAAAGAAATGGATAAATCATATTTCGTCTCATTCATTAGAATTCAAGGTTGGTAAGAGTTATACTATTAAGCAGGTAGTGAAAGACACATTCTTACTTGGTTAAATCCGCAGGTGGTATTTCAATTCGCTGATTAATGATTTATCTGTCCACAACAGCGACTAATATATCACGATTATGCCCATTTATAGTACAGAAGTGCTAAACCAGCCAATCTTTTAATGCATCCTAGAGATTTGGCTAGAAATCGAACAGATGAAGCTCACACAAATTTCTTGACTTTTATTCCGATAATAATCCTCCTGATTCACAGTCTGATTTTATCTCTAAGGATGTAATTATAATCTTGGTATAATTTTCCTAAGTAGAAGAAACCGTTATTTTAATTTCTTTCACACTTATCGTCTAAATTCTTTTTCCTTCCCTAGTAATTAGTAATAAAATCTCGATAAAGAAATAAAAAAAAGCTGCATTCTTGCAGCGTCATACAATTTAGGCAATAATGTCGAGGCCCATTTCTGAGCGAGAGAGTGAACAATTTCATTTGCAATACTTCCAACTCTTTTAAAACTGCAGGGACGCAAACTTTCCCTGTCTGACAAAATTGGCTGATATTGAGCGTGGTCCAGCGTAAGATATTTCTTGGGTGACAAGTTCCTGAAGAGTGAAAAGTTTGGAAACGATGAAATTTCTGAGGCCTTTTTTTAATAGACCCTGATGATTGTATAGAAGCATTTTCTCATTAAAATTTGCCCAAATTGCAATACATTTTCACGAGGAAATATTGATCACTAAATGAGAAAGGAATATTTCATCACGTGATGCCGCCACGTTCGTTAATGAACCTTATCACATATATCATTCAGTAAATAATTAATTAAGTATTTTCATAAAAAATTTTACCTATATCACAATGTATAATCTTCACCCAGAGACGATTTTATCATAAATTCATTATTTTAAACACAACAATTGTAGTAGCCTTTGAAGCCAAATACCATTAGGTTTAATTAAGATATTTGTCATACCGTAGGTTCTATTTATTAATGCAGCTTGAAGAAATGAACGAATTCAATAACAACAAATACATATGAAGATTCATATATATATATATATATATATATATATATATATATATATATATATATATATATATATATATATATATATATATATATATATATATATATATATCATATATATATCATTCAGTAAATAATTAATTATTTTCATAAGAAATTCTACCTATATCACAATATATAATCTTCACCCAGAGGCGATTTTATCATAAATTCATTATTGTAAACACAACAATTTTAATAGCCTTTGAAGCCAAATACCATCATGTTTAATTAAGATATCTGGCATGCCGTAGGTTCCTTTTGTTACTGCCGCTTGAAGAAATGAAAGAATCATGTTTCAATAACAACAAATACAAGGTATGAAGATTCATATATATATATATATATATATATTCTTATATATATATATATATATATATATATATATTAATATATATATATATATACAATAGCGACTAATATATATATATATATATATATATATATATATAATATATATATATATATATAAGCTATATCTACTTTTATATATATATATATATATATATATTTATATATATATATATATATATATATATATATATATATATATTCCCACACTTACTCTCAGTTCTCAGATATTGTTACTTATGGTGCTCTGGTGATTAATGATAAATCACTATTTTTGAACACTGATCCCTTCTCAAGACATAACGTCTTGTCATTTAATATTTCTTGTTTAATTTACTTATTATATGGCTCTCAGATGCTTAAATATGAAAAAAGATACAGTCCTAATTATAAGTATCTCACGTGAAAACCGCTTGATTTTAGTAAAACTTGTAATCTGAGAAATCCTTCTGCAGTTTTTATCGCTCTACATTTAACATTCATGAAAGGTTTTAAGGGAAGGCTGTCTGTGGTTGCATAAAGAGGCTGCTTTAGCTTTCAGGCTTTCAGGCAAACGATTTTTGATCGAAGTTTGCCGAGGTGAAGCCGATTTGGGAATTGGGGGTCAAGAAAGCTTTCCGCTATTATGGGAAAAGCCTGTTCGAAATTCAGTAGGATTCCAAGTTGCGATCTGTTCGCAGTTATGTTTTTTGTGTGGATTATTTTCACTTCGATTATCGGTGGCATTTTTTCCTTAAATTTTTCGTGAATTGACGCGATTTAAGTTGAATATTGCGTTCATCATTAATAATATCTATTTTTACAAATCGAGGATCATCCTACTACGCCAGATTCTGACTTGATCTTTATTCAGAATTATATTAAGGTTAAAAGTTGTAATAAAAGAATATGAAAAAGAATGTACGAGATCAACATTAGTTATTTTTTTCTTTAAGGCAGATAGCCAGGTAAAAAAACTTTCTATTTATGAGTCTATAGGCATTAGCTATTTATTCACGATTACATTAAATCATGGAGACTCACATGCAAACGATTTTTGAAACTTACCGTATTATATTATACACAC
>NC_089747.1:62591308-62601308 GCF_040412425.1 Macrobrachium rosenbergii | reverse complement strand
AAGATTGTTGGTGATTACATATATATATATGTATATATATATATATATATATATATATATATATATATATATATATATATATATATATATATATATACATATATGTGTGTGTGTCTCTGTATGTATGTATATATATATATATATATATATATATATATATATATATATATATATATATATATATATATATATATATATATATATATATATATATATATATATATATATATATATATATATATATATATATATATAAATATATATATATATATATATATATATATATATATATATATATATATATATATATATATATATATATATATATATATATATATATATATATACATACATACACACACACATATATATGTAAGAAATCACGGTAGATGCAGGTGACTTCAGTGTATAAGCGAATCCCATAGGAGAATGACAGGCAGAAGTTCAGTACCAAGCGCATTCACGTTTATTAACGCATCGTCTGGGCACAAATGAGACACAGATGAAAGGAAGGTTACAAAGCAAACAAAAAGAACAAGAACACCAGATGGTCAATTGTCAAAGGGTAATAATCAGAAAGATAATCCAGGATAATCCGGGATCAAGTAGTCACAAACTAAAACACAGGCCTAACTACAAGAGATACGAAAGTTTATAACTCCATCGGCTCCTTCATGGGGAAAAGGGCAGGGCATGGGAGGTGACCGGCGCTGCCACATCAAATATTCCCACTCACGTTGTATGGTATATGAAGGCAGCATAAGTTATACAACACAAATATAATTGGTTGCTAATAAATTTTTGCTAATTACTAAAGACCCTCGTAATTTTCTAGCATTTAACAACAATAAAACAACACGTTTATTCTTAAACGTGACAAAAAAATTTCCAGCGCTGCCAGTTCTTCTCTTACCTGTTAAGCTGACCTCAGGGCATAAAGATGTCAAACAGCCCGTACCCCCACAAGGGAAGCTCAGTCAAAACACTCACTGACTCATTAAGGAGTCTGTCGCCTTACAAACAACATGGAAGGAAGTCCTCGTTCCCGCATTAATCTTCATCCACAGGCTCGAGAAATCGTTCATAGGGTCGTTAAGTACTTTTCTAAAGAAAAGGCAAACCGTGGACCAATTGCGGATATCAGAAAAACACTGCAACGCGCCTCAGAAGCAACAATGATACCGGAGAGAACAATCAGCAGGATTTGCAAAGAAGGCAAAGATACGGAAGAGAGATGCGGCACAGCAATTTTCCTGGAACGGGAAAAGCATCAACCGAGAACCGTGACAGATGTCAAAATCGACAAGAGCGTTTTACGTAGAACTGTTTTAGACTTATGTAAGGAAGGAAGTACCAACGCTTGATATAATCAAAGACGCGTTAAAACACAATAGATATTTTTCATCGGGTATGGGCATTCATGCAAAGGTATCTTGTATGTTACAACGATAAAAACTGATACAAAAACAAAGAAAAAAAACAATGAAATATTCCGAGTAAATGGCAAAGCTGGAGCTAAGTCTGTAAGGAAAAGAAGATATATGAATAGAAAAATGTTATGAATACTCTTACTGGAAAGAAACGAAGGACCATATTATGAATAGATGATAAATTAAATAGCTGCCCGTAATCTTATTTGTGTAACCTATGTATATTTATGCTGCGCTCTCTTATCTGTCTACATACACAATCCTTTTCAGATGCCAATATCTCTCTCTCTCTCTCTCTCTCTCTCTCTCTCTCTCTCTCTCTCTCTCTCTCTCTATATATATATATATATATATATATATATATATATATATATATATATATATATATATATATATATATATGTGTGTGTGTGTGTGTGTGTGTGTGTGTGTGTGTGTGTGTGTATATGTATATAGACACATACTGTATATATACACAGTAAATTGACAGAAAAACAAGTAAATTAAAAGTGCGGAAGTCCAGTAGCGTGAGATAATCACAAGGAAGGTCCAAAAAGAGATTCAATGAGGCCTATATGAAAAACAGAGACCTGGAAGAATGGAAATATTTTCGAAGGAGTGTCGAGGCAATAGGGAACACCCAGAAGTATACTGCTCCCAGGAGACATTAACAAACGCCAAGGAGGTTAAACCCTCTTTGACAGAAGCACGGATTAAAAGGGGTAAATGGGAAGGGTAGGCCTTTAAAAACTCGAGAGAAATACATTTGGCAACGTAGGGGACAACGCCTAAATCGCCATGAAGGAGCCGATAGGGTAGCCATACAAAATCCAAAAGCATGAATAAAATTGAATACCAGGTGGTTAATTGCCAAGGGGTAATAAACAAAAGGGTAACCCAGGAAAATCCGGGATCACGCGGTCACAAACTAGAACCAAATACTTAACATAAGAGATGTGGAATCTTACCCATTCAAATTGCAGAAACATGTATAAAACAGAATACTAATTTTGCTTATATTTATCAACAGCTTTTTTTAATTATGAAGGCATCAAGTTTAAACAAACCAAGACTTCAGTTTAGGACACTTTCATTATTTGACCCGATAAAACAAGATTCAATGATATCCCTTTTAACTTTGTCGTTGCACGGGACTAAAGATCTTGCTTCACTCCAGTTAATAGGATGATCTGAATCTCTCATATGTACGAATAATGCATTCGATTTTTGGCCAGTTCTCACAGAAAGTGATTTTCCAGCTTGTCCATAATATATTTTATCAGATTTTTTACAGGGAATTTCATACATGCAGCCAGCAACATTTCTAGGAGATTTTTTTATTACTAAATTCTTAACATTAAAATCACTGTTAAGAGATTAGTAATAAAAAATTCTCCTAGAAATGTTTCTGGCTGCATGTATGAAATTCCTTAAATTCCTTGTAAAAAAAATGTGATGAAATGTATTATGGACAAACTGGAAAATCACTTTCACAGCGAATCAAACAACGCCAATATTCTGTGAGAACTGGCCAAATATCGATGCGTTATTCGCACATATGAGTGATTCAGATCATCCTAGTAGCTGGAGTGAAGCAAGATCTTTAGTCTCGTGCAACGACACAGTTGAAAGAAATATCATCGATTCTTATTTTATCAAGTCATTTAATGAAAGTGTTCTAAATTTAAGTCTTGGTTTGTTTAAACTTATGCTTTCATAATTAAAAAAGTTGTTGATAAATATAAGCAAAATTAGTATTCAGTTTTATACATGTTTCTGCAATTTGAATGGGTAAGATTCCACATCTCTTATGTTAAGTATTTGGTTCTAGTTTGTGACCGCGTGATCCCGGATTTTCCTGGGTTACCCTTTTGTTTATTGCCCCTTGACAATTAACCACCTGGTATTCAATTTTATTCATGTTTTTGGATTTTGTATGGCTAAACTTTCGTATCTCTTGTAGTTAGGCCTATGTTTTAGTTTGTGACTACTTGATCCCGGATTATCCTGGATTATCTTTCTGATTATTACCCTTTGACAATTGACCATCTGGTGTTCTTGTTCCTTTTGTTTACTTTGTAACCTTCCTTTCATCTGTCTCATTCGTACCCAGACGATGCATTAATAAACGTGAAAGCGCTTGGTACTGAACTTCTGCCTGTCATTTTCCTGTGGGATTCGCTATATATATATATATATATATATATATATATATATATATATATATATATATATATATATATATATATATATATATATATATATATATATGAATATAGGAAGGCCCATAAAACACTATTTAAACGTTTCATCGTTTAAATAGTGTTTTATGGGCCTTCTATATTCATATTACACTGTGGTATTACAGGAAAAGACATTCATATATATATATATATATATATATATATATATATATATATATATATATATATATATATATATATGTATATATATATATATATATCATATTATACAGGTAAAAATAAGAAACAGGGTATAGGTATGACCGGTTTCGATTTATTTATTGACGAAGGACTGATACAGAGTGTGAGAAGTCACAAATATGTATCAGTCCTTCGTCAATGGCTTGGAAATAAAGTCGAAACCGGTCAGACCTATACCCTGTTTCTTATTTTTCACCTGTGGTAATGTGTGATAAATGAATCACGTACAAAAGTGATAATAATCATATATATATATATATATATATATATATATATATATATATATATATATATATATATATATATATATATAAACATTCGTGTCTTCCAGATACCAAACAACAAATTCCTCAGAACAGTACATATCTCCGAATAATTTGGCACCTAAATGGAATTGTAAGTGACTAGTACACATACCCTAACTAAGATTCGAACGCATGTCTTTTAAAGGTGACACATGGGAAACAAGGAACAAAGACTTGGTGCATATAGCCATCATAAGAAAAATTTTCGATGAGTACGTGTCCCGTTGTTAGATTTGAAGTCCAACCATAGATTGTGAGTGTGTGTGTGTGTGAGTGTGTGATTTCAAATATTTCCAATCATATCCAACCGTAAGACTTAAAACCCATTTATCATCCACAGCTAACAGTGTGTGAACAACCATTCGATGTAATAGTATTCACATGAAAGTAATATATCGTCCTTCCATAAATTCCTCAGAGCAGTTGTTGATGCCACTGCGCCCGCTAACAGGAAATTTTGAAGTGGCTGATCGTCCGCCTCTCTCTCTCTTTCTCTCTGTCTCTGTCTCTGTCTCTCTCTCTGTCTCTCTCTCTGTCTCTCTCTCTCTCTCTCTTACCGTGTGTATAGAGTAGAAAGAATTATATATATATATATATATATATATATATATATATATATATATATATATATATATATATATATATATGTATGTGTGTGTGTGTGTGTGTGTGTGTGTGTATATATATATATATATATATATGTATGTATGTATGTATATATATATATATATATATATATATATATATATATATATATATATATATATATATATATATATATATATATATATATGCCTGAGGTAAACCACACACATGCCATCTCGTCCTCCAAGACATAGAGTAAGACACAAAATAAGAACAATTCACGTGCTATTAAAATAATGTCTATTATTTTAATTTAAACAGTAAAAGGTTAGCTGTGGGCAAGATTAGCTCCTATTGACTCCTCTTACCACTACTTTTCTGGGTAAGCCTTTAATTCCCTTTCTTTGTCCAAATGACTGCCCACAGACCTTGAATTCAGGTGCTGTCCTGTCAGAGAAGCTAATCCCGCCTCAGTCAAAAGAGAAAGTGAGTCCATGGGCCAGATGCCCACGTCCCATGTGCAAACCCGCCGACATACGGCAGCACCTATAAAAGAGTAGGATCGTAATCTCCAGATGCTATATGAGGGCGTCATGCGTTCTGAACATCCTCAGGCGAGCTTGGAGCTTAGAAGACGCTGGAACTTAACTAGGACACTTCTGTCCTCCCTTGCTCCCCGGAGCTGCCCCTTTTGCTGTCCCACGTAGCTGTCCAGAGCCCTAAGTAACTTTTGTAGTGAGTTCCTTTCACATTACCCACCAGTTGCTGGCATTCCCCAAAGACAAGGAATCCATCTCCCGAAGAAGGTAATGTACCAGAGTCAAGGTTCATATGTCAGTCACAACCCTGTATATCTCTCCCTATTTTTTTACATTTCCTTTCATCGTGCGATACCTACAGTAAGACGTGTGTTGCTTTTATTTTGGTGTTATGTTGATGTACAAATCAGTGACAAAAGTGTAACATAATTGTGTAAAATTACAGTTATCAGAATCGAGTCCTTGTCTAGGCACCTTCTGTGCAATTCCTTGATTCCTGGATCAAACACCTTACTGCAGCTAAGTAACCACATGTGCTCTCAATTGCAAATAGGAGTTAGCCTGCTTAGGACCTGTAATCATCTTGTGTGCACAGTGGTGCTCTTCTTCCCTGCAGTGGCCCCCTCTTGAAGTGGGCCCACTTGAATATCTTCAGAGAATTAACCATTTGCTTGTAAATCTTATCATACGACGGGACTTTGTTCCCCTGTCCTTATTTACACTTCCATTCTTCTGATATGTGTGTTTTTCTAATGTAAATACAGATAGTTAAGTGAAACCTAAGTGTTTACCTAATAATTTCCCCCTTTTGAAGAAGGCCCTCAGCCAAACTCCTTTTGTATATGGTTTTAACTGAACACCTTATTAGTCAGCTTCTGCCTGCCCAATGCAAGTTCCCATACTCTTCAACTACAACCATATCAATATATACATACATATATATATATATATATATATATATATATATATATATATATATATATATATATATATATATATATATATATATATATATATATATATATATATATATATATATATGTATATATATATATATATATATATATATATATATATATATATATATATATATATATATATATATATATATATATATATATATATATATATATGTTGCTTTCTACTCCATAAACATGGTAATAAACAAAGAGCGATCAACTCCTTCAAAACTTCCCACCCTCACATTTCAAACCTACTTTCGACTGATCTCGTTGTGTCTCGGATCTGTTTTACCAAAAGTCGGCTCCATAAAGCTTTTGGAGGAGATAACATCCAGGGTCTGTCAGAGAGTCCATCAACAATTGCCTTGAGGAAGTTCCCGAAAGGCAAGCGTATTACTTTCAAGAGAATATCATTGCACTGACTGCTCAGTTGCGCGAGGGCGTCGCACACTCTCCCAGTTCCCTAAGATACAAAAATGGGTTGAATGTTTTAGGCTTGGGTAAAACTGCAGATGTTTACATCACACGCACACGCAAACATTCACACAGGCGCAAGCTTTACATATATATATATATATATATATATATATATATATATATATATATATATATATATATATATATATATATATATATATATATATGCCAAAAACCACAGTAGATGCACGTGACTTAGGTGTGTGTATATATATATATATATATATATATATATATATATATATATATATATATATATATATATATATATATATATATATATATATATATATATATATATATATATATATATATATATATATATATATATATATATATATATATATAAATATTATATTAACTTTATCACATACATACAATTGTTCTGTGCATTAGTAGAATTACTAAAAGGACCTCATTCAAACTGGATGGTATCTAATGGAGTTTTTATTCAAAAAGTTACAAGCTTTCTCGGACAAACAGTCCACGTTATCAAGTATTCGTACAATGAGCAGACGCGTAGTCCAGCTGTATTTATATCTGTGTGCTGGTACTTTTAATCCTATAATTGCCTAGCTCCTCCTGTGTAACCCCCACCCCCTCGTGATCTTGGTCTTTCTCAGCTCCCTTCTTCCAGGTGTCCGTTTTCCGTGCATTCTCTTGCGTTTTTCCTTCATTTCCTTGCTACTGTGGAGTATATGATTTTTCTGGACATGCTGTCTTCAAAGCCGTTTCCGGTGTTCCCTGCCATCGTGTTGCTGGCGCAAGTTATGAAGGCGTTCTTTACAACCAGTCTAGATGTTTTGTTGGTGTTCCTGTGCAGAAAACTCATATTTTCCCTGTCTATTCTGTGATCATTTTCCCAACAGTGTTTGGCAACTGCCGACGTCTGATTATAATGCCTTATGTTCTGCAAATGGTGTTTGCTTCGCTCTTTACATGATTTGCCAGTTTCGCCATAGTACCCTTCTTCACAGTCTAGACATGCTGCCATATATACCCCCCTCTAATCTCTTCCCCCTCTACCGACTTTTTGTTTCTAACTATTTTATTCCTAATGGTGTTTTTGTAGCTACAAAAACACCATCAGGAGTAAAATAGTTAGAAACAAAAAGTCGGTAGAGGGGGAAGAGATTAGAGGGGGGTTATATATGGCACGTGTCTAGACTGTGAAGAAGGGTACTATGGCGAAACTGGCAAATCATGTAAAGAGCGAAGCTAACAACATCTGCAGAACATAAGGCATTATAATCAGACGTCGGCAGTTGCCAAACACTGTTGGGAAAATGATCACAGAATAGACTGGGAAAATATGAGTTTTCTGTACAGGAACACCAACAAAACATCTAGACTGGTTGTAGAGAATCCCTTCATAACTTGTGCCAACAGCACGATGGCAGGGAACACCGGAAACGGCTTTGAAGACAGCATATCTAGAAAAATAGTATACTCCACAGTAGCAAGGAAACAAAGGAAAAACGCAAGAGAACGCATGGAAAATGGACACCTGGAAGAAGAGAGCAGAGAAAGACCAAGATCATGAGGGGGTGGGGGTCACACAGGAGGAGCTAGGCGATTATAGGATTAAAAGTACCCAGCACACAGATATAAATACATCTGGACTATGTGTCTGCTCATTGTACGGATACTTGACAATGTGGACTGTTTGTCCAAGAAAGCTTGTAACTTTTTGAATAAAAACTCCATTAGATACCATCCAGTTTGTATGAGGCCCTTTTAGTGATATATATATATATATATATATATATATATATATATATATATATATATATATATATATATATATATATATATATATATATATGAATGTCTTTACTGTAATACTACAGTATAATATGAAGATAAGAAGGCCCATAAAACACTATTCGAACGTTGCAACCATATATTTCGGGCACTTCCTTCTGTGACCCTGTTCACTGGAAAAATATGGACAGATGAAATGTGACAAGGGTATATATACAAAGCATATATAGGTGTGACATTAAGTCTCCGATGGTATGCAGGTGACAGTTTCCTAAGAAGGAGGAGAGTAAACTGTTCCTTAGTGGTTTTCGGCCCATTAACTCCCGTTTGGCGTCGATTCTGGTGGTCGTGTGCCCTGGTACACATTCTTCAGGAGTGGTCTGAGGATTAAAGCGTCGTTGTCGTCCGATTTCCAATGTCCTCCTGACAAGTTCATATTGTTGGTTTGATTAATGATAGCAGATTCCAGCATCTTTCTTTTGTACAGACAGCTACTTTTGAAAACCAGCTCCGTCCCACTCCAGTTTATGATATGTCCTGTATTTCTGATATGTAGGAAAATCCCCAAACTCTCCGAAGCGTAACGTTACGCTTCGGAGAGTTTGGGGATTTTCCTACATATCAGAAATACAGGACATATCATAAACTGGAGTGGGGAGAAGAAGGTTTTCAAAAGTAGCTGTCCGTACAAAAGAAAGATGCTGGAATCTGCTATCATTCAGTACGTTATGCCTCGGAGAGTTCGGGGATTTTTCTACATATCAGAAATACAGGACATATCATAAACTGGAGTGCGGCAGAGCTGGTTTTCAAAAGTAGCTGTCCGTACAAAAGAAAGATGCTGGAATCTGCTATCATCAATCAAACCAACAATATGAACTTGTCAGGAAGACATTGGACATCGGACGACATGCCACACCTATATATGCTTTGTAACATTTTATCTGTCCATATTTTTCCAGTGAACAGGGGCACAGAAGGAAGTGCCTGAAATATATGGCTGCAACGTTCAAATAGTGTTTTATGGGCCTTCTTATCTTCATATATTTATATATATATATATATATATATATATATATATATATATATATATATATATATATATATATATATATATATATATATATATATATATATATATATATACACACACACACACACACATATGCTGATTTCGTTGAATTAATTCACAATGGCTTTTTAGTTGTTGATGAACTTTTATTAGTTTCACAATACTTTCTAAATCTTCTACTTTCTTCAGTGTAGTTGGTGGATAAAGAAACAGAGATTAACTCTTTGTTCCATTTACTGGGAACACAACACCACAGCTGTATGTTCCGTCACTTGTCGTGCCCTCTTCAAAGTACACTGTATTTTCTTTGCGTACTCGTGTTTTATTACATGGTGCGGACCTAATTGTAGCGTCCAAAAACATTAACAATGTGTACATTTGAATACAATACAATCAAATGAAGGTACAAAAATTATTTAACT